>NC_071295.1:1843181-2146212 GCF_027563975.2 Plodia interpunctella
ATAAAATGAATAAATTTATATTTTCATATCTTTGAAAGCATTGTTTAATCAATGTGGTTCTTTTACATACATTTTTCTAAATGGATGAAATATTTCGAGTATGTATTTAAAAACAAATATTAGTCAAATAGCGAATTATTGCTGTGTAACTTTACTAATCCTTCGAATAGTTATTTAAAACAAATATTAGTTACACGGCTTATTGCTCTGTCGTCATACAAATTCATTCGATGAAAAACCCTCTAACCTTGCTGCCCTACACTTGAATGTTTTGTTCTCTTTCTTGTTGACTTGTGTTGTCAAGTAATGAATATAAACTACAGTAAAAATATTGCGGTTTTTATTTCACATCACACTTTCAACTTAACTAACATCACAACCACCTTAAATGTATTTTTATATATCACACACTGTACAACATAACATAATTCAAATTCCAAAACTTTGTTCGTGATGTCAGATCATACATAATAAATGGCACATTCGTAGAATTAAAAAATATATACATTAAAAAAAGTTACAAATAAACAAAAAAATTATAATTTTGTTATTTAAAAAAATATATAAATAAGGCAGGGCAAGAAAATATTAGTCGAAATGCTATTTTCTATGGCGTGATTTTCATGTAAATAACAAATTTTAAATCAATTACCTTTTTATTTTGAGATTATCTACAAATAAATTCATATTTCATAAATTTTTTTTGCTACAATATCATGTAAGAATAAAAAATTGTGTACATGGTCCATTGTAAAAAGTTTAAAAAAATACTTATAAGTACTTATTGGTATGTATAAAAAAACTTATATCTATCATACACACGAATCAATCAACTTTTAACAAAACACGCCCTTCGCCACCTCGCCAAGCCAATTAGTATCGTATCACTTACTTTTCTACCTATATTAAAAAAATAATCTTATATATAGTAAAAACAATTCATTAGTAATGAGAAATGCAACGAAATTTTAAAACTATAAATTTAATGTTAGTTTTCTAAAACAATTTGAGTGATGCATAATATGAAAGCTTCACAATCGATAGAGCAAAATATTGTAAATAGATCAAAACATGCGAGTATGCTGATGTTATTTCGAAAATGAACCTAGATATCGATCATTTTCGATAATTGATCATCGATCGATACCTATTCTACTTTACTATTGTCCCATATTACCCTAAAATAGATAGGTAACTACATTATTTTTATGCTAATTCTATAAACGAACTTCAGGAAACCACGAAAATTTTTGCGAGTGTTTAGATTTTTCCATTTTATGAATTAGGTACCTATAAATTTTTAACAAGAACTAGACACAATTACAACTTATGCTTAACTGCACAATGCCATTTCATCGTATTCGGATATTAAAATATCTATATATTCACGAGTTCGTCTAGCATAAAACTGAATTTATTGCGTGATCATCAAAAGATACACATATTTCTTATGCTTCATTATTATATACATAAATGTAGGTACCTAGGCCATAGTTGTTGAGTTGAATCTTTAAAAATGACACAAGCAAATACAAAAAAAAATATTCTATAGAATGTTGATAATTCGGTTAACCTCGCGCGTTCTTTCGTACTCCACCGATGTCGCCTTACCGGCTCACGTAGGAATAATTTAGTATCTGCTGATTTATCTGTTGTGCTTGTAATATGTCCTGTCTTGACATTTTGTGTGAAAACTACATTCATTTTGAACTTACTCATGATACTGTACATGACTTCAAAATAAACACTGTTTAATCTAACACCCTGTATACGATAGGAAGTTAGCGCGGAACTGTATGTAACTATCATTGTCTATGATGTATTACGTATATACATAGAGTGTATAGACATTAGGTTGCAACGACGACGCGAAATTTTGCACACTCAATTCTAAATTATTCAAATTTTGGTAAAGTCCTTATTGAGCCTCAAGTCCAGAGTCCAAGAAGTCTTTGAGATGTAATGGGACGGCGCGTGGCATCGCTCGGCAGACCTGGAAAGGATATCCGTTTTATATGAGTAAAGACATGTGATATCGAAGCTTCTAGTGAATACAACTAGATCTAAAGTTAAGATCAAGTAAGTATGTATTGTTTCTGGCCTGCTTGAATCGTATGGTAAAGAAAGTGGTGTTCTTGTAGCATCTACCTAAATCACCATCTAAATTTTGAAGCTTAGGGTATTGCATTAGTATCCTGTAATTATATTACCACCGACTTTCAATAAATGCAAGCACTGGTGTTTGGCGGCAGTAATATACGAGAGTGAGGTACTCAAGCAGACGACCTTTGTCTAGCTCTGGTAAGACAGATGATAGATGATACAATTACTTGGGCATCTTCTTTCTGCCTTAAGAGGTTAGTTTTTATTTCGCGACAAATCGAAACAAGTTCGAGACTTGTATTACGGGATACTAACTCAGATATTATAATATCATGTACATGCATATATAAACATCTAAGACCCAGGTAAATCAGGTACCTTCAATCATAAGTTTTTTACTGTAACAACATTTTTGACACTCAGATTGGATTCAATGCGTGACAATGAAATCATATCCGTGCAATCTTGAGGATTTCCATCGTCTGAAGCCGTCAAACTAAACATATGTACAAAATTTCAGCTCAATATCTGCTTAAAACCGAGTCACAAGATTCCAGTGCAAGTCTCACAACAAAACTCACCAAATTAATATAGTACAGTGAACTGGGTATGGTGATCTCATAGTAATCCCTCCTGACGGCATCGACGATGGCGTCGGCCGCCTGGTCCGGCGTCACGATCTTCATGAGCGACGGGAACTTGATTTTGGGGTTCTTGCAGAGCCCCGTGTCCACGATGTACGGACAGATCACTGTCAACTTGATCTAAAATAGAGAAAGTATTATTTGACACAAGTTTTTGTTGTCTTCAAATATATCTTGTTGTATTTGGTGCGCATACAGAGCATATCACTAAATGTTAGATGAAAATAGTTGTCTTAGTATGATTTGTTAGAGATAACGCTGATTTTCAGACACCTCTGTCTCTGAGATTTTGTGCGGGATTTAATATGTAACGAGGGCAAAATCATCGACTAATATATACGTTACAAAAATAGAAAATTTTCAATTACAATTTTAAAATCTAAAATCCTATTTTTTCTATTTTTAAGTAGGTATATTGTTGTGATTACGCGCATTAAAGTTATGAATAAATGAATAAAAACACTGACTCCACTGAAATCCCTGACGTCCTCCCGGAGCTCCTCGTGCAATGCCTCCATGAGGCCGCGCACCGCGAACTTGGACGCGCAGTACGGCACGAGGTTGCGCAGCCCCATCACGCCCGCCATCGACGACATCGCCACCACGTGCCCGTGGTTGCGCTCCATCATCGCTGGGAGGAATGTCTGCACCAGCTACGGACCGATACAACAATGTTATTTAAATAAAATAAAAAAAGCCTTTATTTCAGATAAAGTATGGTTTAAAGGTTTTCTTAGTTTTAGTTTTAACTTAGTTACGGATTGTTTTGTGTTCACTATAATAGTACATCTGTATGCCTCTCTTCGGCAAAGGCCTCTTCCAATCCATGAATTATCTTTTATCTATGAATCCAACTAAATAACAATGTTAATTAGCTGGATTTATTTTTGGAAAGACAAGTGAAAGTATCGAGTGGAGATTGTTAACAAAATGAATGATCCATAATTTGTTTTTGAAGAGTGCACACATAAGAATATATTTAATTTGCAGAGGCAGGAGTTTGGCATTGATAACAGGAAAAGTTTTGGATCGATACTGGTCACATTTGTATATTCCGGCCCTATAACTCACCCAGAAATGAGCAATGATGTTGACTTCGAAAAGAGCACGGATCTCCTTCTCGGAGGTGTCTCTGAGCGGCTTGCAGGGCATGATACCGGCGTTGTTAATCAACATCGTGACGTCACCGACTTCTCGTCTGACTTTCTCCCCTAACGCTATTACTGCTTCGCGGTTTGTTACATCACATCTGAAAATAAGCAGGAAAATGAAATTGAAATATTTGCACTATTAAAAATTACGTCCTCGGTTTCATCTTTTCAGAAAGTTACAATTTAAAACAAATCATTTACTTATATAGATAAAATGAAAAAAGGAAATCCAAGAAGAGCATACCTAGATGAAATAAAAGAGAAGGCAGATGTCGTGTCGTATAGGGAGGTGAATTCAATGGCTGAGGACAGAATTAGATGGAAAATGCTCCACCGACAAGAACAAAGTTATTAAATTAATTGATGATAGATAAAATGAATAATTCTCCAACAATACATATAGGTGCTTAGTACAAGAGATACTAGTAGGTATATCTAAATTGCGCTAATCAAATAAATGAAGATGTCAAAAAAGAACGAAAAAAAAACAGTCACTAACTGGTTTGATCATACCCTAATATTAAAAACCGAGATCATTATATTGATTCGCAAATCACAGATTTCAATGAAATCGTCTACATAACTGAGTTTTCCGTATTTACCTTCTGGTTACACGTGCCAATTGCAAAAGGTAATATTAACGATCAATTAGGTACTTAAGAGTTGGGCCAAAATTGTTTGCACATGATTGACGTAAACCCAAATTCACTGATCTTTATGTACTTTAGAAGTTATGGTCTAATGGTTAAGCTCTTCTTCCTCATAGCCAAACTATTTGGTCAAAACACAGACTAGGTTAATATATAAATCTGTGGGTCAAACTGATTTGACTACAAGATATTACATATTATCCTCGTGTAGACGACCTCACCGACTGTATGGAGAGAAAAGAAGCATCACTCGAATTGGTTTGATTTTTTATTCATTCAGTTACGAAGAACATTACAATGTTACGCCATCTTTGTTTTAGCCAAATATAGATTACACACTCGTTATAGCTATAAAAGTTTAAGTTATATATGTGAAATTATATTAAGAAAATTAGGAAGTTTCATCATGATATCTTGGTGAAACCAGTAGAATTCTGGTTCTAAAACCTACCCTATATAACAATATATTAAAAACTACACCTATATCTAGAAAAGTAACAGTTTATGTTTTTGCCTATTGTGAAAAAATCTACATGAAAACTTACTCATATCTGTGAGCCTGCCCCTTCTCCTGTTTGATCATGTCCACTGTGGTCTGGTTGCCGCTAGGGTTGATGTCCACGCAGACCAAGATTCCTCCCAACCTGGCAAACCGCAGCGCTGTCTCTCGACCCATACCGTGACCAGCTCCTGTAATCTGATTATTATGATATGAGATTTTTGGAGGTGAGATGGAGACCGTGCCTGCGTTGAAGGTTCTCTTTTAAACTTGCTTTTTGAAGTATGACTAATTGCCTATTCTCATACTCCCTTGATAGCAGCGTGCGATGGATCTAGGTTTTACTTTTGTGCCCATATTTATCAATGAGGCGCATTCCCCTAACCGCATCAGTGCGCAGTGGAATGAACAAAGAAAACTCTTAAGCAGTTTGACCTGATAAGGATACTGGCGTGGCTGAGGGCATAGAATTTGCACACTGATTAATTATAAACTTGACTTGTATGAAATTGAAGTAGACGGCAATGGCAATGCCAAGAAAGTTGTTGTGTATTTTTCATTTTCATTTCATTCCACGTATATCCATGCAACTATGAAGAGAAGACTGACTTACCAATATGATTTCTCCCTTAACACTCTTCGGCTCTGGGGGTACGAAGAACAAATAGTAAGAGTAGATCCAGGTCCAGGTCATCTTGACGTACAGAATGAACACCTCCAGCGCTATGGTCACGAACTGGTATACCTTCATGGCGATGCCTTGCTCGTCAGTCCTGGAAATGAGGAAAATTCCACTAATTATCATAGATAGGTACAATAGCGGCGCCCCGGGGCTTCGCTCCCGTGGAAATTTCGGGATAAAAATTATGTTATTCTAGGTTATATTCTAACCGTGTACTAAATATCATAACAATGCGTGGTGTAGATTTTGCAAAGAGTATATATATATATAATTTGTTTTCGACATTAGAAAAAAGTATCTAATTTGACTAGTTTGAGAATAACCATCATATTATTTCAATTAATTATCGTGATTATGATTTGAGATGTAGACTTTGAACATATGTCATGTGCTAAATAAGTATCTATGACAAAATTGACAAATTTTGTGATGAAGAACACGTGTAAACATATTTTAGCATGATTACACGTGTTTTTCATTATACAAATTTATTTCGTACTAGCTGCACCCCGGTGCTTCGTTCCCGTGGACACTTTGGAATAAAAAGTACTCTATGTGTTATTCCAGGTTATATTCTATCCGAGTACTAAATTTCATAACAATCCCTTGATTAGATTTTGCGTGAAAGAGTAACAAATATACACAGATACATCCTCATAAACTTTCGCATATCTATAATATTTTATAGGATGTCATTTATCTTTTACCTTTTACTTTATACCTACTTATAGTTAATTGCCTTAATCGATCTAAAACATTAGATTGAGTAAGGCAATAATTCTTGTATTACCAATAGTTTTCCCATATCACGCGGTTTGATTTAAGCAAAGCAACTTTCTTCTATATTCGACATTGTTTCGTATTATCCTTCCCTCTAAACTTGATGAAACTAAATAACAGAAACGAATCAAGTTACTAACACGTAAACATAAACAAAATTATCACTTTGAGTTCACTAAAGTGTAGTATGTTATCTGCAGTCTTTTTCACTAAAGATGAACCTCTGAACTAGAACTTGATAACATTGCTGTAAATTGTTAGTCTTTGTGTACGAATCTTCTAAAAAATATATAGTAACACTAGCTTTTGCCCACAACTTCGTATAAATAAATAAATATATCAGGACAAATCACACAGATTCAGCTAGCCCCAAAGTAAGTTCGAGACAGATACTAACTCAACGATACTGTATTTTATAACAAATACATATATAGATAAACATCCAAGACTCGGGCCAATCAGAAAAAGATAATTTTCCATCATGACCCGACCGGGGATCGAACCCAGGACCTCTCGGTTCAGTGGCAAGACCACTGCGCCATCGAGGTCGTCAATGTGAGTAAAAATCCGTTTCCCATGCGAATTTCAGGAATTTATTTATTTTATTTATCTCACCACACTTAACCTACCATTATAGAAAACATTATATAAATTCCTTCTTAGTGCTCCCCTACACTGTCCTAGAAATCTACACACAAAATTTCAGCTTTCTACGTCCAGTAGTTTCGGCTACACGTTGTCAGCCAAACAGTCACTCAGTAACGCAAGAGTTTTATCTATATATAGATAGATAAACATAAATTTCATTATTTTTATGTTTACGATATACTAGCAGGCTTTCTGTCTTCTCTTACATCATTTATAATGTTCTGTAGTAAATGATTTACAGAATTATTTTCTTGCTTTCAAATTATAATGATGAATATTAGACAAAAATACTATTATGACGCAAATATTATTTAATTCTTGAGACCTTTAAACCTCTTCCGATAAATAATTTTATCATACGGGTTTATCGTATTAAAATAATGTGTTTATCATCTGAACTATCAGGTTCATATTAGGTACGATCCATATAATATCCATATGTAGTTTTTATCAAAAGTATACTGTTGTGACGATCATATCATGACGATTGATGAAGAAGTTATGTATGAGAATATACTAATAACAGTATCTACTTCAAAATGAAATGACACTCTAATAAATGGTGATAAAGGATATTTTCAAATGGCTTGATGTGCTAGCTAGTCGAGTAATAGTGATGTAGGTAAATTAGTGGTAACTTGGTAAATTGATTCATACTTGTAACTAATTGTGGTTTGTAGGTCGATTTATCGTTTTTAGATCGTTACTGGATTTGCTGATGTACTATTTCATTACAAACAAATAAACAAAATCATAAATATTTTTCTCTTTATATATGGAACGTGATTTCCCAAAAAGCTACAAACTACTAGCTTCACGGATATTAGTGTTAAGGTTGGGATAAAAATAATATATATCTTGTGATACCTACTTCTTTGCATATTGTTTGAGATCCTTTAGGATTCATTTAGTGTTGAATTTTGTAAAAGTCTTTTTTACAGAAATTTGCTACAAAATGAAAACGAGTATATTTTTTTATCAAGTCTCTGTGATATTTATTTAAATTTATAGCAATTTGTCCAGAAATGTCAGGATGACCTCATCGGCGTTTGCGTATGAGGATGAGGAAGCAGCCACTCGAAAGTAAACAGCATTTAGGTTGAAGTTTATGCTTGTACGCCATATGAATAACTTAATTTACTTTAGTGTAACGCTGTTATAAACTTATAAGAAACATGATGTTGCCTGGGGCTTCGCCCTCGTGAGCATTTTGAGATAAAAACAGCCAGTAGCAATCTTGGATAATGCACCTTTCTAATGGTGAAAGAATTTTTGAAATAGATTTGGTAGTTTTGGAGATCACCCGCCTCATACATACAAACTCACAAAGTCACAAACGCTTAGGTCTTCTTTATAGTCGTATTCCTCATGGCTGAGGGTCGTGGTTATTATGTGGAATGAAACACACAACTTTCTTGGCATTATTAATGGAAAGGTTTGCATTGCCTTCTCCATTTCATATACAAGTTAATAAGAATCAACCAGTGTGCAGGTTTTCTCACGATGTTTCCCTTCACCGGAAGCAAGTGGTGGACGATGAACAACACATGAGTCAAATTAGTATACAAATTCATGTAGCACGAGTAGGATTCGAACCTGGGACCTTTCGATTAACCATTATACCAACACTGCTTAGGTACCTCTTTATAATAATAGTATAGATAACTATACATATATCATGGATTTAGTAAGTTATAAACTCATAGATAAAAGAAATATATTACCTACATAAAATGTAAGTGGGCTTTGTCTGTTATGGATTTAATAAGTACTTCTTACGTAGTAGGTGCTAATTCCATGTTACTTATGGTAAAAATTAATACTTAATAAGGAATATCGAATTATTTACAAGGTTAGTATGCACAGCGATGCAATGTGACATTTTCACCACATTAAAATCAACGTTTGCAAAAATGAGTCAAAATAGTGACGTAAAGATAGCTTATGTGTACTTCCGCCTGAATAAGACTGTATTAAATGTATTAATGAAACTAAAAATGTATCATCACGAACATGGAGAAATTTATTGAAAGAAGATTGACGATAGTTTAGAAGTACATAAATAAGAAATTGTAACTAAAATTGTGTTTCTAACACCGCCCTAGGTAGCGTTCCGCTCCCGCGGATGTCTTATGAGGCGACTGGGACCCACAGCCCACAGCCTAGGCAGCTAATAAGCAACAATAGCATTCCCAAGGAGAGTTGACGTTAGGCAGGCGGCCGCTTGTAAAAACACAGCCGAATCAAAATTTTAAGGTTATTTTTACGCAGACCCCCAGCTTCGCGGCATCACAGCCCTGAAGGCAACCGGAACATGCGGAGATGAGAGAACGAGAGAGATTGATGCAAAGACAGAATACGCTGCAAACAAAGATGGGATACTGCTGTATGTGTTATGCCGCTCACACACTATAGCCGAATTCAGACAATGTCGACGAGAATGAATGAACACTGCGTTGTTTGTATGATAGGTTTTATTTAGCGCAATGGAAAATTTACAATGTATGCCGAGTCCACCAAT
Organism: Plodia interpunctella; assembly: GCF_027563975.2. Lineage (NCBI taxonomy): Eukaryota > Metazoa > Arthropoda > Insecta > Lepidoptera > Pyralidae > Plodia > Plodia interpunctella. The sequence goes on from NC_071295.1 coordinate 1,852,860, forward strand.
GTACTAGCGAACTATCTGCATATAGTGTATAAATAAATAAATAATAAATAAATATATTAGGACAAATCACACAGATTGAACTAGCCCCAAAGTAAGTTCGAGACTTGTGTTATGGGATACTAACTCAACGATGCTATATTTTATAACAAATACATATATAGATAAACATCCAAGACCCGGGTCAATCAGAAAAAGATCATTTTCCATCATGACCCGACCGGGGTTCGAACCCGGGACCTCTCGGTTCAGAGGCAAGCAATTTACCACTGCGCCACCGAAGTCGTCGTCAGTGTATGGCATTAAGTAGTCACATTTTACAAAAACATTTACAAAAAGCCGGTTGAAGGTCCGTGCGGACTTTTCGAAACGATCAGCCTAGTCGACGTGGGCAAACACACGGGCAAATGCAACGTCTGTCGCAAACGAATGAGGCAACTGTTTTGCAACTCATGGGTGAGAAATAATTCTATATTAACTAAATGTAAGAAATATGTGAAGGCTTTGTGGCGTTTAGTTTCCGCCTCAGAAGACCCACATCATCCATGCCAGGAGCCCGATATCTGGAGTTTGGAAACCAGTTCGTGCGCATTTTCATACGCTTTTTGCTTTGCTTTGCTTTTTTCGGCTCATGATAGGTACATGGCGGTATTGTTAAAATTATCAGTTAATTCCAAGATTCTGCTTTCCCTTCACCAACCACAGATTGACCCTTGACGAAAAATTAAGAAAGATAAAAAAATGTCTTGTGCTTAAACTCTTGACTAACTGCTAGACAACAGCGTTCCCAAAGAGGATACGTATTAAGATTCCGATTTTTCGAGATATTCTTATGCAAATAGTCATAAAACCACAGCCGAAAAACCCCAAGCTTCTTAGTAAAAAGGTAGTTTATAATCTTGATAAGGTGCATGGAAGTCACCTTTATAAAACTTGCATTCTGAACTAGAAGATGCCCTTGGTATAAAAATCAGGTCCCTACTGATATGCACTGGCCGTGTCAGAACCGGTCTGACAACACATCGTCACTTGCCTGTTGCCTGAGCAAAGAGCTGCTATACTAAAAATTAATAGGTCTTTGGTAGTGGCGATAACATTTAAAAAAAATGAAGCGGTGGCAAACCAGTTTGCTTAACAAAACCTTAACTCTTTTTGAAGCTTTAGTTGTGTGATGATCTGAGGGCTTACCATCATCTTAACGCGATCCACTTTACGACCTAAACTGAACCGCATCGCATATTGGTATTATCGACTTAATTTTTTGTATTTTAGGTTTTTAAATTGAACTGAGTTGCATTGGAATCGTTCTGTAAAAGTTGATGGTAGGCCTGCTGAGAACACTTTAAAAAGGCACACTTTAGCTCCAGCGAATGCCCATTATAGACAATTATTGAGATGGCATAGCAAACCTAAAATCATAAATGTTGCCAAAAAATTCGTTGTGTATGTTACACTTAAGCCAGCCAGATGCTCAGCCATGAGGAATACGACTATAAGAATATCGTGTCAATCTACACAAAGATTACATTTTTGTTATTGCTATTACGTACACTTCTGATTAGAATTTAATCACAACTCAGTCCCTTGACCGACTTTTACTGTACGCACGGAAAGAAAGGCAGCTGGTACATTATGTTTTGTCTTCGCTTCAGACAAATCAATACCACTTGGATAATAACCATAACAGCTACGTAAAACCTCTATTCTATTCCATTTAGTGATGTAAAAAAATTTATGATTTTCCTCAACCAGTAACAAAGTCCATTTGAGCTTTGGAATCATTCGATGTCTAAAAATACCTATTGATCATTAGGTACGCAGGTACAGTTCACAAAATATCAAGCTACCCAAAATAATTGTAGATTCGTCGCTATTATAGTCGCATAGAAGTCCAGCGACTTGATGTGCGGTCAACTGTACAATGCCGCTCCGTATTATACCGGTCACGAACACAAACAACGTAGCATTATAACCACGTCTTGCGAAAACGACCTTAAACTTGAAACTCACGCGCTTATAGATGCGCAAGCGCCACATAAAATAACACCGAACATTTTTAGTACGACGATTTCCTTGAAGGAAACCACACTCACTCAAACAGATAAAAATATATGTAGCAAATTTGTCATGATACAGACACCCGTGCAATCATAAGCTACTTTTTTTCTAAAATCAAAGCCAAAGGAAATGGCGGGTGAAAATATACGCGGACGAAGACGCGGGAAATGCTAGTATTATATTAATTAAATAATGCTTAATTAAGCTACAAATTACTAGCTTATGAGCAAGAAAGGCTTTAAAATGGTCCACTTTTTGTCCAACGAATGTCCATTACAGTCCATTCTTTGTTTTGACAGATTTTTCGACGCGCTTTGTTGGTTTTAACGCGGATTTGATGAGATTGCGCATACACATTCGGTATGGGACAATATTTGACCAATGAGGTGAGTTTTCGGTGGAATGATTTTATGTTGTCATTGTCACTTGATTTGTAATAAAATCGTGTTTGTATATTTGAACGCGATAAACTCTAAAACTGTGAAGAATTTTTGTGGTACATATATCTGTTACAGTATAGATTGGCGGTTCCCAAAGCGCCCGTGGAGTCCGCATATGTTGTGGCTCCACAAAGGTCTTAGGAATTGTTAAGTTTATGAAGATGAAGTATATTTTTAATACTATAACTATATTTTTTAACCCACAACGCAAAAGAGGGGAGTTAAAAGTTTAACGTGTCTGTCTGTGTATCTGTATGTTGCATCGAAGCTCCCAAACGGATGAACCGATTTTCGTTTAGTTTTTTTTTTTGTGTCATAGATAATTCTATCCCGAGTGTTCTTAGCCATGTTTCATGAAATTCGGTTTGTATAGCGAAATTAATATTGAAAGTAGTTTTTTTTTATTTGTCTAACAAATAAACTTGTTCTTTTTTATTGATCATTATCCATATGAAAAAGCAAAGAGCGATTTAATCCCATATAGCTTGTATCAACTTCGATGTTTTTGACATGTGATTTTTTTCTTTTTTCTAAAGGCTAATAAATGTAACGTATCTGTCATTGGCCCAATGAGTTTATTGTGCAGAAGTGAAAGTAAATGTTGTCAAGATCATTTACCCGGGAAACTGCATAAAGTACTTGCTGCATGTTAATTAAGGTCAACAATGTATTATATATTCACTCATTGTTTTGTCAGCAATGTTTATCAGTATGGAGTTGATAACTAGTGCTATAATATAATATTTTGTCGAAATTATAATCTACATATTATAACAAATCGCTTCCCGCTGTCTGTCTCACCCTTTAATATATAAGGAAGATATTTAAAATGACGCATAGCATTTTGATGCAGTTTCTTTTGAACGATAGAGTGATTTCAGATGAAGGTATAATCAAATGCAATTTTACAAGAGCGAACGGGACGGGTCGGATATATTCTGATATCTATGGGCCGGTAGTATAGTAAATTCCATTTTCCCAGAAAGTCATTAAAAATTTTTCGTAACAAACATAATCTTATATTATTTAATATTATGTTTTCATATATATATAACACTAGCGGTCCGTCCTGGCTTTGCTTGGGTAAAATCGTTATAAATTACACACTTAAACTTGCCTCAGTAATCTATTATTAAACTACCTATTATTAAAAACTGCATCGAAATCCGTGCTGTAGTTTTCGAGTTAAACACGAACAGACATAGACAGACGCAGCAGAAGACTTTGTTTTTTTGATATTGTAAAGGATTTTGGACCGATGAGAATTTTTTTTTCGCCGATTTATAAAAACTTTTAGATTGGCCATTCAATGTAAATTACATTTTCTGAGCTATTTCGCTAAATCATCACCAACCTGAGCAAGACAACGTTCCTCTTCTTCCCGTTCTTCACAAACGAAATTTTAAACCACATAATACTTAGGCACAAGCAAATCGAAACGGGTATTAGCTAGCAGCACAACTTTCACTATGCGTCGAGTTGCAGCTAAGTGCAACTAATTGCATAATAAATTAAAGGTTGCATCATCGAGCTAGTGCAAGCGCGACTGGTCATCCTCGCGTGTATCCTGCTTTTTTATTGAAATGTTTAGTATTGACGACCAAGGTGGCGCAGTGGTAAAGTGCTTGCCTCTGAACCGAGAGGTCCCGGGTTCGATCCCCGGTCGGGTCATGATGGAAAATGATCTTTTTCTGATTGACCCGGGTCTTGGATGTTTACACCTATATATGTATTAGTTATAAAATATAGTATCGTTGAGTTAGTATCCCATAACACAAGTCTCGAACTTACTTTGGGGCTAGCTCAATCTGTGTGATTTGTCCTAATATATTTATTTATTTAATTAAAATATTTGATTTTGGAAATAGTAACGAGTATAGTGATTCCTCCGGAACAGTGTGTACCTAGTAGAGGTAATTCTGGAACAGAGCGGGAATTGAACCCACGTTCCTATCTATCCGAGACAGAGGTCGCTATCGAGCCCGGTACATCGATATAATGTTTGATTTGATTGTGAAGTTTTAAGTTAAAATTTAGTAATATTTTTTCTTTTTTTAATTACTGTTTCTCGACATTGTAGGTACCTAATGGGTATATTATGGTGCTTGCAGTTGTAGTTCGTTGCGTGTCGGTGTGAAGGGTAAGAGATTCTGTGTAATTATATGGTACTGGAACATAGTCGGTACGTACGACAACGTAAGATACCTACGTCTGGATTTTCAGGTGACCGTAGGCTGCGGTGACCATTTACCATAAATGTAAGCCGCATGCCTGTTTGCCTGATTGATAGTATAAAAAATAGGAGCCACTCTATGCTTGCGAGTATTAAAAAATATATACTTATCGTTTAATTAACAATTAAAAAATCGCAATAGGTTAAATGACTAATTTTTATTTTGGTGACTTGGTGGTATTCGAAGGCTCTTATATTATTTGAAACACTGTGGTGAAAAAAAAAATTGTGATAATGGCAATGCTTTCAAAGATATGATAAAAATAAAATCACACATTTTTGTGGACTTGAGTAAAATCTTAGCAAAAACAGCTAAGTGTGTTTGTTGGATAGCTACCTTAATTGTTGTGTTTATATTAATGACTTCTTAATAAAATTTGTTTCAAAATTTAAGTTTTTTATTATGGTCGAATTTATTTACTACTAGCATTTCGGACCACTGCCGGGAAGAAATGCCGAAAGAAACTCATTCAAACAGTGTTGGTCCCTATTATGCCAGAAGGGTTATAAGCAAACAAAAAAAACTTAATAAAAGATCGAGCTGACCAGTTCCCCAGGCAGCACCCGTTCTCGAGTTGACGCGTGAGTCAGCCATCGCGAAGCTCAACCACAATAGAGGGAACCTCCCAACCCGACCCACGACGCCGCTACCGGTTTGACTATTTGAGTGTTCATCACGTACTCGATCTCCATAATCTAACATAATAGATACCTATGTTAATTTCAGACACTTGAAGATCACAAATCACGTATATGTTTTACAAGTAAATATCAAAATATATATGTAATAAACATGTCAAGAAAATATATAAATAATTATAAAAAGGAAAGATCAAGTGTGAGAGGTGGAAGTTTTAGGAAGGGTCCAAGGTTTTTTATCATTTAAATAGTCGCTAATTGTGTAATAAGCATTATCCATTAAAGCATTTTTAATATATGATTTAAATTTTGGCATTGGCAAGTTAATAGCCTCTACAGGGAGTTTATTGAACAATTTTACACTTTGACCCACGAAAGACCGCCTAACCTTTTTAAGTCGGAATCGGTTCATACAAAGTTTATGCCTATTACGAGTGATTACACTGTTAACATCGCTCAATGTTTTATACAGGTGTAAGTTAGATTTAACAAAAATAAGTACGTCGAAGATTTACTGAGATGCAACAGTCATAATATTTATCGATTTGAATAATTCTCGCAAGGAATCCCGTGGCTTAAGCCCATAAATAAAACGAATTGCTCGTTTCTGTAAAACAAAATTTTTTCCAATATCAGCTGCATTACCCCATAACAATAATCCGTAAGACATTATGCTATGAAAAGTTTAGAAATTATCACAATGATCTTAAATATATTTCCTCTAGAGCACATTATAATTATACAATTTTCTGACCTTGTCATCTACCCTGTTAACATTGTCTCAATAATATATTGTTCAATACGAACAATAAGCGAAATTTTGAAACTACATGTAGTAATATCTACAGATAAAACTGTCGTAATTAGTAACGCCATTTGTGTCTATCATCAGCAGTGAGATCACGTAAGACAGACAGACACACACCGAGATAAGGTGTTAGTTTAGTTTGTATATTGGTATGTTTATCACGTTCGTGTCCTTATCTACAGACTTGCCACTAAATTTGTTCCGCCTGCCTACTAGAATACGGATGACATTAAAGTTTTTTGACGTTAGGATGACACATGATTAAGAATAATAAAAATATCACAAATGCACAAATAATGATGTATCGATGGCGTCTTATTGGGCGTGTGGTTCCGCCTTAGAATAGGACCACTCCATATCCTTCCTTGGATGTCATACGTAAAGTTAACGTCAAACTTGACTGGTGCAACTCACTCTTACTAATTATTATGCAGTTAACCCACTCCTAACAAAATATATGCAAAATTGTCACTTTATCTCCGACCTTCGCGGAATCCTGACGTGTGTTTAGCCAAAAGTTAACAGTTGCAAAATTTTATAACAGTTTCCAAAAATAATGTTCTCAAACATTAGCAAGCAAATGCAATAGACTGGTTTCCGAGTGACCAACGCTATGTTGTAAGTTGATCGATCAGCAATAACCTTGACACTAGCTGAGACATGTGATTACACAATCGTGATAGTGAGAACACAAATATGGCGATTATTTTTGTTTTGTATAGAAATTATGGATAGATATTGCCTTTTATGATCGTGGTCTGGTTTCTTTCTGACACTCATGACATAATTCCATATGTTTCAGTGGAAAACTATGGTGGAAAATACATTATTTAATACAAGAGACGTAAAATTATTTATGTTTCGATACAAATAAAAAAAAACCTCAATTAATAGTCATTATATAGGTACTTAGTGACTTTTTAACATGGTTAATATTAGTGAATTTGTGAACACCAACAAACGAAGAAAGTTTACTGTCTTTGGTCACATTATGCCTAACACCAAAAGCTTATCATCCAAAATTGGATCATCCATAAAGGCAAAAATGAAGTTCAGGGAAAAGCCATTTCCGGTTAAGAGACCTGTGCCACTGGTTCGGCCGCAGTACCACCTCGCTGTTTCGTGCAGCCGGTTCGAAAGTAATAAAAAATTAATTAAAAAATAAAAGAAACTCCCAAAATTGAAGTTGTTGGCATCCACTCATTTGCTAGCAAAGTACCGACGGTTTCCAAATGCTTGAACATACATTTTGCATAGCTAAGGACACTCTCGATAAAATTCTCTTTCAAATGAAAAAAAAAAAAACTAGATCAAAATCGGTTGCCACGAATAGACATAAAGATACACAACACGTTAGATATGAAACTCTATTCGCCATGATAGCATCATGCCAACCTCCGATTCGAGAGGAGTACAAAGAAGATGCGTCTGTGCAGATTTGAAGACAAACTAGTTTACCAAACGCAGCTCATCCCAGACAAACTGTTAACTAACATATCTAATAAGTAACAATAGGTTTATGATCGTAATCAGCACTAATAAAATAATAAATGTTATTTACTTCAATAACACAGATAACCCAGAATACAAACACGGCATATAAATTTAAAAGCATTACCTGTCCATCAAAAAGGGTCACATATATGTGATAACGATGATAACTTCAGATAACTATTCACCCAGTTCAGCTATATCGAGTGAAATTCAATGTAACCGAATGTATTTAGGGAAATAATTGTAATATTATTATATTACATTGCATCGGTATAATTATTTCCCTATTGTTATTATCTATTATTTCCCCATGAAATTCAATGTAACATTTTATTAATGTAAAGGTTACATTGAATTTCACTCGATATAGCTGAACTGGGAATAGTTATCTGTTACCTGTTAACAAGCGAACCATAACATTGTCATTGTCATTCTTGTTAATAACTATCAGAGAGGCAGGAAATATTGAGCTACATACTGGTGGTTTCTGCATCCGCTTCCGTGAATATGATTATTTTTAAACAGTCACTAAACCACTCCTTATCTCGATGTGTACATAACAATATTGTATTGTAATTTTATCATCATCATTCGATCATAGAATGATAATACATAATTGATAAGCCGAAATAATTAACTACCTACATTATATTTAGTAATAAATGCGGCTAAAATAACAAAAATTTTACTAAAACTATATTTTATTGTTATAATTATTAAACTATAACTTATTAAATAATTTAACTATAATATTTGAAAACCAGATCTATTATGCCGACAAAGTGTACAAACAATTTTTAATCTTTTATGTATCGTAGTGGTACCTAAAAGACTCCCTTGTGGAACACCTGCTATATTAGTTTTAAACGTAAGTTTAATATATTTGAACGTTTCATATATAACAGATTAAATTTTTCAAATTTCATCAAGAATGTAAGCCAAAACCCATGCGCTAAAATTCCCAATATTGAAATTCCCACTTTCAATGTCGCGCATGCATCGCTAAAGGTCAATGGACGACGCGTGCAGTGATGCAACATGGCCGACCGCAAACTCAGACCTTTCCTTCCGAATTGCACTATTTCGAGAATACTAATATGGTCATTTTGTCGATCTGATTGGTTATTGGTGTGCGTGCAGAATTGTAATCTTAGCCTAGTGCCGTTAATACAACAGTTTGAATCATATGTGCGTGGAGTCTGAGGGATTTCTTGAAATTCTATGAAAATATGCTTGGGATTTTATGAACATTCCGAAAGAATTGTGAAATACTCCTATATAATAAGATAAAAGGATAAGATCTATCGTAACAGCATCAAGATATGATATGCGATATTGAAGATGGGAAATCTGAGCTCTTGCGATTTTAGTAATTTGTCTCCATCGAACTTCGTCATCATCGAACATCTAACATCGTACTTTCTTCGGAAGTTCGACGGAGACAAATTACTAAAAGAGCAGACCTTAAATGTAACGTAACATTTTAATGAATCTTTAATTAATCTTTGCCAAAGTTATTGTATCTAAGATTTAGGCAAGTCCGTCGTCATGACAAAAAACTATCGTTTTAAATACAAAACATAGAAAAATAAAGATTTATTACCGAAATATTTATCTTAGCGAATTTTAAATGCATCATAGTCACTCGTTTCTGTGTGAATGCCCCATGTACTGATAAAGTGATATCAGTTTTATAATTTGGGAACGATAAGAGTTACCCAACGTCCCAACGTTGATATCATCAAAACATTATATTTTTAATATAGGTACGTATTTCAAATATTTACTAGTGTAAATATTTAAAATACGTACCTATTTAACAGTACACTAGTACTATTAACAACTAATATTCGTGCACTTTGGTGTTCGCCGAAACGTTGCACCTATATTTTGATCATACTCGTATATTAATTCTGTAACTAATATTGTAACTTGATGATAGTCCATCACGTAAGCACGGATTGGAACCCTTGCTTACTTGTACATGTAATTCTATTCCATGTATGTACTCCATGGTAAAGACTTTTAGAATGTTGGTAAATACTTATTATACTTACCATGGTGCTTTGTCGATGAGCGTCTGTGTCGCGCCGTTCTTGCTCACTGCCGCAGTGGCCATTTTCTGAAAGCGGGAAAACCATAAGTAGATTGAAATTCCAGAATGTTTCAAGTACTTAATTTGTTTCTGAGACCGTACGGCCACATTATCTCGTTGACGAAATTTCGGATTATCGCGAAGTACTAAGTATGTATACTTATCGGCAATTTGTTATGAACTTTGTTTTGCTAGGGGATAAAACTAGGTGCGGAATTTTAATGACTTCACTATGATTGTCACTGCACATTTGGTCTCATTAATTTTTAAGTTTCAGGGCAAAATGAAATAAATAATAATAATAAATATGCTTAAAATGAGGTAATAACACAAGAAAGCGGACATGTAGGTAAATCATGAATGTGAATTACACACTCCGACTATGATAATCACCTTATATAAGTAGGTTAATATTTATTTGGTTAAGTACTTAGATAAATTACACGTACCTTTTAAAAACAATTTATTTGCCTCTTAAAGAGTAGTGCGAATGTTTAAATTAAGTAGCCAAGCTGTAAATGGCACTTAATGACACACGTATCAACCAAGTGCTATGTCAATTAATTGCAATGAATAAGTACATGCCACCATCGTCTTGTGACTATTTTTTATTTCAAGAAAAATCTATTATAAAAATGAATGATGAAATTTTCGATTGTGTGTTGCTGAAACGGAAGCGCCGTTTCAGCAACACACAATCGAAAATTAACGTTATCACTATCTCAAAATAACGCGTTAAACTGTGCAAGATAGTTTACATCTCGATTTTATAAATTTCATTGAAATAGATTATACACTACTGACATACTGCCCTTGGTTACAATCTATCAATTACCAACATACCTATTTACCTAGTTATATACCTAACCTAAAGGCTGGTTTACACACGGCTAAAAATATTATCATCATTAAAAAATCAAATCTACCACAAATAATAATAAAGCAAAACAATTCTGGCCGATAAGAAAAAAAAAAACTTACAGTGTTCCAATTTAAAAACAACAAACACTGAACTGTCAATTAAATGGCGGGAGATTATTGCAAAACGCGCGCGTCCACACTACGCACTGAGATATAACTAACTCTGTCTCCGTTCTGATCTGACGAGATCGTGATGCGTTCAGAAACGTAATTGGGTCGAGTCAAGGTCCGTTCAGTCATAATTTTATCGTTCTTTGCAGTGGCTGGAGCTTTTTAGAATTAAAAGTGAGGTTATATGAAAAATACATCTCAGGTTCACCCATGGTTGACCAGATTTGGCAAAGCAGTTCTCAGTTTTTAGTAAATTAATTAATAGACGTTGACCTATGGGATATTTCGGAAGATACTATATGATAGATTCTAGATTCAAACTGCTAGCAATATTCCATCCAGCAGACTGAATGATAACCCAAGTTCCATGGAAATTTGGCAAAGTTACATGGAACTTTTTATTTAGATCCTCTAAGATTTAAGACAGTAGGTTTGCCTGCTTTATTCCCATTAAGTTTGTTATGTGTTAAACAACATGACATATTACCAATGTATTATTTTATCGTTGTGAGGTAAATGCATTCTATAACAACGCTTAAAATTTAGGAAACGCTTTAGAAAAAGCAAAGAAAATTTCTTCAACATTATATTCCGCGAATATTTGCTGTGTCCATACCATATTTAAATTTAACTTTATATATAATTATACTTAGATATTTCCTGATTGTATATGTTTTAAAAGAATTGGGAAGACAATAAATACTTAGAAAAAATAAAGCAAGACAGATATTGACAGACCTTGATTTATTTTTTCTAAGCATATTATTTAAACTAAAATTGAAATAGATGTATATACATAATTTAAACTTTTCTAACTAGATACCTAGGTAAGTACATACCTAATAATTATTAAGCTACACTTCAGCAATTAAAGAGGGTGCCTAATCTGTACTATAACTAGTATAATTTTAAAAATCTGTACAGTTAAATAGCTCGGCCATTTTTTTCTGTCACTTAAAATAAATTTAAAAAGTAAACAATGCATTTGTTGTTGACATAGATAAAAGAAATGTATGTTGTTGATGTTTCCGTCTGTATCTATTACAATGCGCAATGGTTAGATTATGGCTCAGTGACTATTTTTGGAATGAGGAAGAACCAAATTTATATTTTCCTGGTGCGTCAACCATGTAAAATTAAGTTTTTGTGAATAGTATGCATGGATACGTCACTTAAACTACTTGACTTGCGCTGACGTTTATACAAAATATCAGTAATAAACTTGTTGAAAACTATAGGCCTTTCCTTTTTCCTCATCCAGGATTTTTCAACGGGCCCGGGTATAATTACACACCACTTCTTTATCTATCGTACCTATTCGACTCGACTAAATTTGTGAGGGCCAATACCAGCCACCCAAACAGCACTATCAGTACAGACAAACAGGTCCTTCATGAGCGCAGTTACGTCACTGATAACAAATAAAATAGGTGAAAAACACATATCTTTATAGAGGACTTTTACCCGAAATTTACACAGAATTTGTTCGCTACCAAAAGTGTGAAAAATAATCCATAGCTACTCTTTACTTTCACTTTGTTGTTTGTCGTCTGTAATCAAATCTTGCAAGTTAGATAGCTCCTACTTCCAGTTGACTACACAGTTGAAAATTTCCCACGTCAGTCCACGCTTCAGTTTCCATGACAATGCATTATTATGATTAATATTATGGTGTAGCCCTGATTGGCTCCAAACGAGGGAACTCCTCCTTTACAGCACGCACATGGGTTTTTGTCAGGCGTTAAATGCCATAAGATCTCTCTGGCGACAATTTATAAAAGAATGTGTCAAAAATGACATTTTTGTAAAAAACTTGTTTGTTGTTTATGATTGTTTATCAACAACACAAATCGATTGTCCGGTGTAACGTAATCGTGTGTGGAGGTCAGCTTGATTACCGCCGACCTTGGGAGAGAATGTGACCAAATACCGGCAGTGAGGTAAGGCTGTGTGCACATTGGAAAGGTACTTGAATGTTCGATTCATACATATTATACTTATATTTTGTTTTTTTTATTTTATCGACGTAATTGTTATGGGTCCACCCTTTTTACTATTTTTATCCGGTCCGACGCGACAGTTGGATTACGAAGAAATTTATGCCATAGGTACTTCCACTTAAGCGTTCGATCGTCGTCACGTTTAATATTTATTTTAAGTAGTATACATTACATTTAAATTAATTTAATTGCATTAATTTTCATTAAAAACTTTTTCTAGTCGTTAGAGGACTCACTTCGTCCCACCCACCCACTAAGTCCCACTAAATTTTATTTTATTTCATTAAGTACTAGATGTTGCACGATGCTTCACTCCTGTGGGAATAAAATATAACCTATAGCAATCTACGGATAAAGTACCTTTCTAATGGTGAAAACACCTTTCTTTTGAAATCGGTTCGGTAGCTTCTGATTTAGATGTTTGTATGTATGTCTATTCTATTTTCAGGCATCCTTTTGACTTCCTTAATGACGAAATAACGTGACTAAATTAAAATTTCGGTCTTGTTCTTGTCATTTTACACTTTCTACATAAGATGACACAAAGGAAAATATTTTATGAGAAAAGATATCTTGCCTCGTCGGTCAGTCGAATAATTAAAGGGAGTTTCCTCACACAGGAAAATACCTTTTCTTGAACCTATGAATATATATGTAGGCAGAAAACAGATTTTTTTTTGACAAATCAAATCAGGAATTGTCCTAACAAAATAGCGAATAAACGAAACATTCGTGCTTTCTAGTCCAAGGTCGGTTAATATTTATTTACAACTATAAACATGATATTATGAATTGGTGCGTAACACAGGTAGGTACATACCTACTTAAATAACATATACAGATTTATTATAACAAACAAAAAATATAGGTACCTACAAACATTAGTACCTACATACCATTTAAAATATGTTACTCATATTATGACATTTAACAAACATTTCACTTATTTCGTGGTCCTAAATTCCAAGCGAATTTTACTCACTGATACCGGGATGAGAATCCAACAAAAATTTATTACCTATACCCAGTATTACCTACCTACTTATATAAATGGATAATATTTGCTGTTTCTTCTTTTTTATAGAGTCCTTTTTATCCAGAAAGCAGGCGATTCCCGTTGTATTTGGTCAAAAAAATCAGATAATCAAAGTATAGATGGCGCTACTTATTCATAAAAATGTAATTAAGTATTTTTTATAATTGTGTGACTCGTGACGATTACATCACACTGAAGACATAGTCTTCGCAAATTATGCCAATAATATAACCAATGCAACAGCATTGTGCACTTGCATACCAGACATCACACGTGGCCAATTCCCACCAAGCTGACTATACCGACATGCGCCTGCGCCTCTGCGCCTACTGCTTTCACGTTGGTCAGTGCACCGCAAGGTACGATGATCTGCGTTGCCAAACGTTTGCCCAACATTGGGAAACTATCTCGTGATCAAAACAATTGCCTAACCTTCCTGAAGTTTCCATAGCGGAATTGTTTTTTGCATGTTCGCATGGCGACTCCATCAAACATAGATAATTATAATAACTACCTATCTTTTGTTTGTATATTTATTTATTTGAATGAACTCAAAGAATTCGAAATTGTATATACCTACTACCTACGGAAAAAAGACTTTTTACGCAAATGAAATTTTAAATTAATCCAATATTCAAAGAACTTAGCATTTTTTTATGAATTCTTTTCATGACTACTTTGGTGATTTCCATAAAAGCAAAATAACTACATAAATAGTTCTATGCTAATTACCTATTCTTAGGATATATCCTATAATAATTGACGTATCGTACCTATTGAATAATAAGTCCAAATTCATAACATTCCCATTTCATCTAACTCTAGAATAGAGGTTCAAAAGCCGTGCAGTGCATACCACCTCAACTTGATATTCAAGAAATGATATAAAGAGTCGAAAATACTTATTTCCTCATCTGAAATAAAGACCTGCGCTCGCGCAAGGTGACCGAGTGTCCTGGTATGGCGGTGTTTGATATTATTTCGCTATATGAAGCCAGAAACATTGCTGCAATCTTGCAATGTGTTGGCTAACTGATGATGCCAGGTGCAATAGGCGAAAACGGTCAAGAGTAAGACCGAGACCTTTATTTTTTTTTAATGCAGAAAATATTTATTAATTAGGTACCTACTTACATAAAAACTATTGGCTACACGAGTTATTTTTATTAAGCAGATTATTTTTTCGTAATAAAATAAGTTTGCTTTACTAACTAACGTTACACAGAGTGCGATAAATAAGAAAAATCCAGCGATTTCACTCACATTTATTTGCATTGCAGATGAGACAAGATAGGTAGGTACACCTAGATACACATTGAAGTAGACACCAATTAGATACATCAACATCATTTGCAATTTTCGGTGAACCACTAGTAAACTCCTTCCACCAAGCCAAACTTCTCTGTCGTGTTCCATCTATCCAGTTGACAGTAATTTCCTTGACATAGTCGACCTATCTAGTTCCCGCATCTATCCGCTCTGTTTTCAATATTTCATTGGCATGCAAGATTGAACTCCTAAAATGAATACCTATAAATCCTTTGGTACTTACTTATAAAATTAAGTCCTCCTGTCGCGTCTCTCTCTGTCTGTATGAAGCAAAATACCGGACGGATTTTCGTAGTGTTACCTACTTCCTGGCGTTAGTTTAGGCGTTTGTAATAATGGTTCCCTATTTTTATGCATACAATTTTATGTCATAATTTAACATGGCATACTTTTACTTATCATAATAATAGTTACGCACAATATTTATTTGGCATAATATTTTAGGCGCAATTTTCTTACGCATGCCTACCCTACGCATGCATAACAATTTTTTAACATAATATTCTAAAACATATTGGCGGCTTAAGAATGGGCCGAGGGCCGCCCCGCCGCACCTTAACCTACTGCTACACTATAGCTTTATGCAAATCAAAATTATGGTAAAATACTATAGCCTAAACTATAATTATGCTTATTGAAAAGGTATGCCAAAAAACAAGTATGTGAAAATAATATTTATTTAAAAGTATAATGCCTAACTAATTATGCTAAATTAAATTATGATAAAATATTTATGCGAAAAAAGGGATTCCTGTAATAACATTCCTCAATTACCTAGTAATTTCGTCAATATACTTAATTATTGTATACACAAGACAAGATTTCTCAAATAATAACTTGTTGAGCAAATCAACTGCAAAGCTGATTTGCTAAGATAATAATGCCAGTAACTTTTTAATATTCTGTGTATGTTATACACAATAATGTTATAATGTACCTGCTAGCTAATGGATTAATTTAGGTATATTTGGTTTTGTAATACAGAATCAAAATGGCCGACAATTTTTTTCCGTAAAGTATTTCAGTAACTAAAAACATTCCGTACCTAGGTATACAGATTGATTTTTATTATTAACTACCGGCCCGTCGCGGGTTCGCCCGTGTAAAAACACAAATAAACCTTCCACAGGAATCATTCGATCTATGGATGAAAATACGCGCAGTAATTTTTGAGTTTATCAGACAGCCGCAGTAAAGGACTTTGTTTTATAATATGTAAGGATACATATATTTTTGTTTTAACTTTTGATTGACACTTTAAATTGTATTTTAAAGCGTATTTTTTCGTAAAGGTGACATGTTACTTTCAGTCTGACCTTCCTACGGGAAAATGTTGTCGAATATATTTCTTTTATCTATGGTTGTCGGCCATTTGTATTCTTCATTACAAAAACAAATATAAATTCGTTAGGATACAGTTTATTCAATAGGTAGGTACATAATAAAAAAACTCAAGTACATACAACGTGTAGGCACGTTGCAACATATGGATGATACATTACAGGTATTTTAAAAATCGATAAAGGTGGACTGGACAAGATTGCTTAGCTTGGATTTGTACACGTATATAGAACCATATTTTATTATCAGTATATCCTGATATTATTTATTATTCTGGTAGTATTTGACGACCTCGGTGGCGCAGTGGTAAAGTGCTTGCATATGAACCTAGAGGTCCCGGGTTCGATCCCCGGGATGATGGAAAATGATCTTTTTCTGATTGGCCCTGGTCTTGGATGTTTATCTATATATTAATATTTTATTAAATATAGTATCGTTGAGTTAGTATCCCATAACACAAGTCTAGAACTTATTTTGGGGCTAGCTCAATCTGTGTAATTTGTCCTAATATATTTATATTTATTTATTGTTCAGATAATAAATCCACCCCATTTTACATTCTTTCATTATCCTTTTTATTTCTTCATGAACTACTACTTATACCTACTAGGATCTTAATCTGGAATACCGAGAGTAAAATTTACTATACTTGTATGGTATACAAATCTGTCTGAAACTGATAGATTATTTGATGCGAAGAACACACACAAACAAAGAAATATATGTATATAATCATTATAGAAAAAAAATCAAGAAAATCGTGAACTAAAATCCTAAAAATATTATAAATACGAAAGTTTGTGAGGATGAGAGATTGTTATGAATTTTGGTACACGGGTATGATATAACCTGGAATAACACATATGGCAATTTTTAGCGAAGCCCCGGGGCGTAGCTAGTACATAAATAAGTCTAAATATTATTTAACCTTAAGACTACACATCAGTACCTTGTCACATCATATCGAACATTGAAGGAAATGTCGTTTGACGCATAAATTAACTTTTCAGTGTATAATAATATATGAATAACAAACAAATCATTTAATAGTCGGAGATCTTGATGCGAGATAATTTAAATCTATATACACACGTAAATTAATTTAAATGAAAAAAATGCGCTTAAATCACCATTTTTATTCAGTCATAATCTTAATGAAGTGTGTTCTGTTCTCAACAATAGCTATTCGGCCATCACATCACTCGCCGTATGGAGAAACTCCACCCAAATCATCTTGACTGTTGGCGCTCAACTACAGTCCGTTTTTCGAGTAACTTCTGCGCTGTATGGTAAAGTTCCCTCACCGGTGTTCCCTAACAGTTTCGACATTGGGGCTTTCAAGAAAAGAGTTTATCGCTTTCTCAAAAAGTTGGCAACGCACCGGTGACCCGTATTAGGTTGCCTGTGGTCATGGGCTGCGGTGTTTGCTTACCATCAGGCAACAAAAAAAATCGTCATGCTGTAGGGTAAGTAAACACTGCCGGCTTTTTGGATGGCCATAAAATTGATACTACCTAACCGAAATGAAACGTCTCATACTTCTATTTCAACATATTTTAAAGCAATTGCCCATTTTATGTTAAAGCAATATAGCAGGTCATCTTTCGTTAGCCATAGTGCGTTGGAGCCCTGGAGCCGCTTATTGGTGGTGGCGACTATCATCACGTCATCACAATATGAATTTGGAACACTTAAGATGCTTATAATAATCTTAGTACTGAAATATCTAATATAACTACATGTCGACCCCGGCCTATAACAAACGCAGTGGCGTGTGTATCTACAGATTAAGTAGTCTGAAGCTTAAGACAGGTATATTTTTAGGGGCGCCAAGTTTGAACCAAAAATAATAAAATGAAATACAGGAAACGAGTCTCAAAAATTTAACTGTTTTGAATTTATGAATAATCTAAAAATATCCGAGTAAAGCCCTAGTTCACAATGGAGTTTGCACTTTGCGTAGTCATAACGCTACTACTCGTAAGTCCATTTATGTTTTAGACACCACCGTTTAAAACAGGTGCAGTATCTATGATCATAACGATAAAACGAAATCGTGAAGTTTCAATTTAATTACAGGCCAGTAGTTTAAAGCTTGTGAGAAATAACTATATAATATAAAAAAATACGTGAAAATGTGCCTGTGAAGGTCTAATTTCTGATTTGAATTTGACAACAGGAAATGTTATGAATGATTGTGAACTTGCTAGACCTAGATTTTGTCTGTAAATAAATTGATGACAACTACACTGTTCGAACCTCTTCGATATTGGTATTATGAGTCACCCGGGTGTTTAATAGTAGTGCCAAATACCCCTGCTGCCCATCTGGACCATAAACGAATGGTACGATGACGCACTTTCAACTTGAGAAAAAAAAATCGTCAGTAACGTAACAGTCAAATTTGAAGAAGTGGGCCCTCACACCAAACACACACGACAAAGAAGGGGCGTCGAAAATTGAATAGCCCAAGGGCGTCGTAATTTTATACCCGGCTCTATTGAGTCTTATCTCTGTTAGTGCTAACACTAATTACAGTACAGAACTCCTGTGTTGCTCTGTTGAGAACTAATTCAAAATGGCTCGGTTGTTCTCTAATCTGGGCCATTATCATTTGTTATCTAGTAATATCGGGGGTTAATATGTACGTGTTAGTGTCAGTTTAGCAATTACGGACGGATATCGCCAATCGAGTGCATTAAAATGTGAGTCAATAATTATTTTAATTTTTGTAATTGAAGAACAATATATTAATTTTATTGGATAAATTTATCGATAAAATTATGTAACAACTAAATTAAATTATAAATATAAAACTAAATTATAAATACAAATAAATTATACGCCGTCGTCGTGTAATAATTTTTATCTCAGTAACAAATTTACCACATAACTGTGTTCACAAGTTTGTTACTGGCAGTATTATATAGTAAACCCCTAAAGCGCTGTTGTATTACAATAGAAAGAAGCTAACACAGGACTTAGAAATAAAAAACATGGATAAAATCTATATCTATACTATTGTTATAAAGAGGCAAGCGTTTGTGAGTTTGTGACTTTTATGTTTAAGTCGGGTAATCTCCAAAGCTACCGAACCAATTTAAAAAATTATTTCACCATTCGAAAAGTACATTACCCAAGCTTACTATATATCTTATCTCAAAAATTCCCACGGAAGCGAAGCCCCGGGCAACATCTAGTATACTTATAATTTTCTTACGCGTTTTGGGTTCGTGGAGGAAAAACATATTATTTTCTTTAGACAAGAAAAAAACGTGATGGAAAATTATATTTAATCACTTTAGCACACATGTAATTACGTGTTATTATAAGTAATTTTAAACGTAATATGCCCATTATTTAATGTAATTGTTAATAGTATATTGTTCTTTTAACCAACCATTTGTTGAAAAGTGTAGAAAAGGACTTCGCTTCTACTAAACCATCACTATCACTTACAGTAAACAATAAAGTCGCTTCCAGCTGACTATATCTATGCATGCTTAGATCTTTAAAACTGCGCAACAGATTTTGAAGTGTGAATGTTTATGTGTAATGTTTATTATGGTTTTACCGGAGCGAACCCGGGAAGGACACATTATACTTGGCTTGAGTTGACAGTTTGAAAATTCATAGTTGACTGCTATGTAAATTAAATATGTTGGTACTTGAGTATTGTTTAAGTTGAATCATTGTTGTTTTCATGTGATTTCCACCGATGACAATGACTCAATACCCACTTTTTAATTATCAATGTTAATTATCTAATAAAGTATAATGTTGGTGATTAATTTTAAGTCTACTATCGACTTATCAAATTGCCGCAATGATTATCGAATCTTAGTACCATGTATAGTATCTATCTATCGTTTATAATAACTATATACCGTAAAAAAATATACCTCCTGTAGTTTAATAATGTCTAACAAAAGTCTGAATACGGTAGACTTAGATAGGTAGATACATCTATCCAATGACTTTGTGTCCATAAATTACATACATATTACAGTATTCAAAACAAGAGGCAAGTTTATCGAACTAAATCTCATCAAACTTTCTAATTTTTTAAAACATCTAAAATTACGAGAAAGAAATCAATAGGTGTTATATAATATTTATAAACATACGGTATCTTGGGTAAATCAGTTTATACGATTTCAAGTTAACGTAAACATTTCTAAAATGTAGTCCACTATAACTGAAACCCAACATGAAAATGAATGAATTGGCTCCCGACGAGGGATTTCCTGTTAAAGAAGTTGAAAGCCTTTTAGAAGTTCTTTAGATTTCCAACTTTAAGTACCATTCCCTTGTTAAACTACTGACTTCAGAGTGGCGGTCGATCAAACGTGCTTTCTTCGCATCTAGAACTTTTGCATCATATCAACTCATATCATATGAGGTACATCTCCGTTGAACGCTTGAATTTTGATTTAACGTTGCCGTTAGTGTTTTTTTAGCTGACAGATTTTGTATGATCGGACTAACTGAAGACAAATACATAAAAATTTAAGCACCATCGGCCGAAGTAAAAACCGAAAGAACAACGAGACCTACCTTAATTTGTCAGTAAATTTACAACGGGCATGTTATTGCCATGTCGTAAAGGAGCCCTCACACTATCGCACTAAAAGAGAGGCAAAGACTTGAGTCAAACCCAGTTGAATGATATGTAATCCAGGATCGACCAACCAGGCGTAAGCGAACGAGGAGCCGACAGCCACAGACTTGTGACCGAACCCACAGACTTATTAATATAAGTTTGTGAGTTCGGTCACATTTAGTGTCACTCCATTATTTGGAGTCGGGTAATGCCGTCTCCAAATAATGGGAAGAAGAAAAGTCAGTAAATTTACAAATTATCGTGTTTGTTTCTAGGGCGGAAGAGCCACAAGTGATCTTCGTCATCAGACTGATCGTGGAGATCATCTGGACCATCCTCAGACTGATCTTTGAGATACTTAGAGCTGTCTACAACTTCTTCTTGCCACGTGAACCTAAAGACATTTCCGAAGACATTGTTTTGGTAAGTATCTAGAACTATTATCGATACCGTATCTCTCACTTTCATTTTCGGTTTATTCCCTTCAGGTACACACAGTCGTAGCTGAGGCTTTTTTACTTCTTTTTATCCAATCCGCACCGTCTTTCGTATTCTTCATTGACAGACCATTGCCATGCATATCACCCATGACGACATGAAAAGCACTCCTTAGGTTTGTCTCTTATGCGCCCCGGGACTCAGGTAAGATTTTAATTAAATTAAATTACTCTATTCCAGATTATATTTTATCCTTGTACTGAATTTTATCGAGTTCAGTAGAATTTTCATGATGAGCAACATTCACATATAGGTAACACATGATAACTTTTGCATTTGTAATATTATTAGTAGGTTTCATTATTTATGTATTTTCTGCAAAATATTCATTATCTGATCTAGTGGATAATATACCAATATCTGCGGTAAAAAAACATCAGTGATAGTGCCCAACACCCCTGATAAAAGTAGACTTTGTCCGACTGTGTTTTAACACAGTCGGACAAAGTCTTCCAACACAAGACAAAGTCTACTTTTATCAGGGGTGTTGGGCACTACGAGTATCACTGATGTTTTTTTACCGCAGATATTGGCATATTATCCACTAGATCAGATAATGAATATTTTGAAAGTTGACGTCGTCAAATAAATTCAAATAAATTGTACGACAAAATAGTCATATTATAATTCGTTCGAAGTGTTATAACTATGGAGTATATTGATATAAATACTGCTTAACTTTTACATGAAAAAAAATACTCATTCACATCGACATCAATAAGAATTGATGTGAATGTTTTCAAATAATTTTCTAATCAAGTAGATATTTCTTACGAATCGTATCGAATTTCTTACGTAACGTGTAATGTTCGATGTGCAAAAAATATATATGTCAGGGAGTAAAATCCAAATGTAAAGTAGTACAGATAAACTTAGTAGATAAGATTTATAATATCTTGTCTTGTCATGATTAGTTCATTAATCATTATAAATCCCATACATATTTACTACTGGACGAATGAATCCATCTACCTACTAACCATAATTTATAGATAGATCAACAAATAATTCGGCGTACGCAAGTGCTATAGTGTACCTATATTTTACTTTTTTCTAGCTATTTCTGTCCCACTGCTGGGCAAAAACCTCTCCTAATTTCTTCCACGCTTTTCTGTCTTACGTCTCTTCTCTTCATCTCGTTCTTGGCAACTTGGTCAACATGCCCGTAAATAGCATAAATATATAATTTACATAGCGACTCGTCCTGACTTCAGTCGAGCAAAACCATAATAAAAAAGTAGCATATGGTACTTCTGGAGGTTTAAAATGTCATCAAAAGCTGTGCAGTAGTATTTGAGTTTGATTTTTAAATTCATTTCATCACACCTGTTTCCCACCAGGCAGTAGCACTAGGGATTTCCACAGATTTCTAAAATTATTGTTTTTTTTTTTTTGACAGATCACAGGCGCTGGCCATGGCATGGGCAGAGAGATTGCTCTTAGACTGGGCAATTTAGGAGCGAAGATAGTCTGTGTGGACGTCAACCCCACAGGGAATGAGGAAACAGTAAAGATGATCAAGGACCAGAAAGGATCTGCTTACAAATATCAGTAAGATGTTTTTGTTGGTACTTCTTCATAACAATAGTCCTTTCAAAATCAAAATCAAAATCAAATCATTTATTCAGAAATTAGGCCTTCACAGGCACTTTTTCACGTCATAATCTAAATTAAATGATGTTTATCAAAGCTACAAACTACTAGCATTTCGGAACGACCACTGCTGAGAAGAAATGCCGAAAGAAACTCATTCAAACAGTGTTGGTCCCTATTATGCCAGAAGGGCTTACCATTTTTTAAATATAAATTTTCTTTTAAATAAATTTTCTTTCTGCCCACTAACACCACTGTTCTCTTTTTCTGTGCACCATCCATACATGCCATATACACAAATATCAGTAAGATGTTTTTGTTGGTACTTCTTCATAACAATAGTCCTTTCTGCCCACTAACACCACTGTTCTCTTTTTCTGTGCACCATCCATACATGCCATATACAGAAGAAGATGGTCAAACTATTTCTCATCGATTGCGTGGATCATTAGATCCGGATGATAAAATATCTTATATTAATTTCTACTAACATAAGCAAAGCTATGTAAAAAAGAACATTATTTACTTGCGAGGGAGATACATATACATACAAGTAAAACGGACAAGTAGCTGGCATGCCGGTAGCTGGTATGTACAACGTTAAATTATTTTCGACATTGATATGCCTTCTATATATAGATGATATACATAGGTATAGTGCCGGTGCATGGCACGCAAGTGTGCTAGTTACTGGCACCGATCCGCACCAATAAAATCATACAACATACAAAAAGTTAATTGAAGTGATTTTACGCCCAGAACATTCGCAATTTCTTATCAAAAATTGCAACGCACACGTACTTATATAAAACTGTGAAAATACAGCGTCCCTTCATCGATATTAAAATTATGATATTCTTTTAGATGCGATGTCACAAACCGCGCTGCAGTCTTTGAGCTAGCATCCAAAGTCCAAAAAGAAGTTGGCGATGTTACCATCCTCGTCAACAATGCCGGCATCATGCCATGCAGGCCTCTGCTCAAACAGAGTGAGAAAGAGATCAGAACCATGATGGATATCAACGTCAATGGAGTTTTGTGGGTAAGATTACTGCACATATATTTTTTTGGCCTCTATTTTATGTCCCACTGCTGAGCAAAGGCCTCCCCTTCTGTCTTCTAAAGGTCTTTATCCTGTGCCATTTGTTGTCAACCACGCCGAAACCTGTCTAAATCATCCCGCCATCTTGTTCGTACTATCATCATCTACTTCGACACCTGCGCCCTTCGGACCCTTCTACTGCACAGATTGATAAGGAAATGGAGTGTGTAAATTTACGTTTATTTTGTTAATATTCTTTTCGTTCTGTATCACATATTGATCGTCTGTTGAAATAAGCCTCTGGCTAAATGTTTTTGTAAGTTTTTATTCTTTTGAAACATTGTAAGGTTTTCCACTATCGAATCGGGTTAGCCTGTAATGATAGTTGTGAATTGTAAAAAAAAATTAATAAAAACAAAGTTCGGCCCGGTTGTGTAGTCACTAAGAAAATTTACTATTTAAAAAATAAATTTTATATTAAAAAAAAAATAGTATTTGAAGGTTTTCAAATCAAGCAATGTATCTATATTGCCCAGACTTGCAAATTATTGTTTTATTGACATCAATTACTTACGTTCTTATATCTATGGTGTTTCAGACAATTAAACATTACTGACCCGACACTACGGATTACAACGGACACCTATCCAATCGACTGGAAAGATATTATACTCGTAACTATCACTGATACAGTTTCACGTATTTGTTTCTTACGGAATAGGCAGAGCCAGGAGTTTATATAGTTCTTTATTGGTTTAATTTTTTGTAGATAAATTAGATCTTAAATATTTAAACTAGGGCTTTGCAAATTAATTGTCGCTATTATACTCAACTAGCAAACCGCCCCGGATTCACACGGATACATGCAATATTATACATGTTATCTACATATAAATCTTCCTCTTGTATTAATACCCTTAATCTCTATCTATTAATACCCCGCAACAAAATTCGTTGCGTAATTTTAAAGATATAATTATACATAGGGACAGACAGCGCGAAGCGACTTTGTTTTATAAGTACGTTTCGACGACCTCCGTGGCCTAATGGTCATCATGTAAGACTGCTACAATGGAGGACCCGTGTTCGATCCCCGGTCAGGTCTACGTGGAAAATGATCTTTTTCAGATTGACCTGGATCTTGGATGTTTATCTATATAATTATGTATATGAGAATATAGCATCGTTGAGTTAGTATCCCATAACACAAGTCTCTAACTTACTTTGGGGTTAACTCAATCTGTCTGATTTGTTCTTATGTATTTATTTATTATTTTATTTATTTATGTAATGATAATGATAAATTAGAATCATAGAATTGCAAAATTTGATGACCTCATTTTTCTTGTATAGCGAGCTTGATGGTAATCGAATATCGATTATGTATGTTAATAAATAAAGTCTTAATTTCAGTGCATTCAAGCCTTCCTACCCACAATGATCGAGCGCAACCAAGGCCACATCGTGTCCATGGCTTCCATGGCCGGTCTCATGGGCCTCAGGAACATAGTCCCTTACTGCGGGTCCAAGTACGCGGTGCGAGGCATCATGGAGGCGCTGAAGGTGGAACTACACGAAGACCGCTCAAGGGATACTAACGGGGTATGTTCATTGCCGCTTGATAGTCAACTATCGATTGCGTTTCGATTGACTATCGATAGTTTGAGGAAGAGCAATAGTATCGATAGTATCGAACTGTTATGACGAGAATACTATCGATAATTTCGATAATATTTCTCTGCGATTATGCTATCGATACTATATAGATATAGTATTGCTCTTTATCAATAGTTTATTAGTATGGCATTTTTCTTAGGCCTTTTTCGATTGAAACTATAAATAGTTCGTCAACACTACCTAGTATGTTCTTATGAGTTATGGTTAATTATAGTTACAACATTCTATCAACACGTGACAGAGAGGACTATACCCAGTAGTGGGATATAAAGGTCTGCCAATCCTACTAATATTACAAATGATTGGAACACAGGGAGAATATAACCTGGAAAAATACATAGGGTACTTTTTATCCCGAAATTCCCACAGAATGAAGCCCCGGGGCGCAGCTGGTGTTGTATATGTACGACGTACGATATACGACCACTGTATAGTATCAAGTTAAATAATAAAAAAAGCCTTTATATTTACTTAGCTGTGTTCATTGTTCAGTGTTTATACTTGAATATATTTCTTTACTTTAATCACTTTTTATTCTATCAGTTTGTCCGTCGACATAGGCCTCCTTTAGAGTCTTCTTTTGTCTATCATTCGCTATCCCCATCCATTCCTTATCGGCTCCACATTTAAGATCATTCACCCAGTGTTCTATTTGTCCACCTTGACTCCATCTTCCAAGAATGGAAGTGTCTAATTTATAAATTTGTGTTTTCAGATAAAACTAACCACGATTTGCCCAACGATGGTGAATACCGGTCTCTGCCACAGACCTAACATAAAATTCCCCACGCTGATGAGGATGGTGGAACCCGAAGAAGCGGCCGACCAGATCGTTGACGCGATCCGCAGGGAGTACCTGGAGATCACCGTGCCCAGTTATTTGTACTACTGCATTAAGGTAATTTGATCAAAACTCACTTGAGAAACGTACATAACAGGTCGCTAGCCGAGTCGCATAGATTGGGAAATCTTTATATAAAAAACTCTTGCGTTACTGAGTGACTGACTGACAGACAACGCACAGCGGAAACTACTGGGCGTAGAAAGCTGAAATTTGATGTTGTCTTCTAAAAGTTTGATGAACTGTAGATATTCCGTCGATAGAATAACACATGAGTGAATTTTCTATGATGAAGCCTATTAAATACCAATTTCTCTCTTCTGAGTTTTTTCCCCAACTCCTTCCATACATTCTTTATGGTCTTGAAAGTATCCCTGGCGATATATACAGCTAACTACTCCCGCTACCTACCTACTAGTGTTGCCGAACTATCGATAGTTTTTCAATCGATTGTTTCTGTCAATAGTATTTTCTGCAATATAGATCGATAGTATTGCTTTTTATCAATAATACTGCACTAAACCCGGCCATCGATAACTATCGATACTATTGCTTTTCCTCAAACTATCGATTGTCAACCGAAACGCAATCGATAGTTGGCTATCGAGCGGCAACACTACTACTACCACTACCCTACCTTCCATACCTATTATATAAATTGCTTTACCACTTTTTTGTATATGTATGTTTCATGCAGTCGCAGGAGTTCAGTACCCGTGTAACGTTGTATTGGGCCTCACAAAATCCGAGTCGACTCGATAAGAAGTAGACGATGTGCTAATTGTACTTAAATGAAGCCGGTTTTTTTGTCATTTCAGCTGTACAGAATGTTACCCTTCAACGTTGCTTTGGTAGCCAACGACTTCGTTGCCACTGGCCTGGATCCTGATGGTATCGATACAGTCGTCCCTTGAATTAATTTATACTGCGGGCTGGCGGCAATGCCTATGCTTTTACTTATACTGTGACACGCGCTAATAACGCGCCTTATTTGGTAATGTTCGCGGTCCTCGATCGTGATTGGCGCTCGCAGTCGCTATAGTCCGTGGATAGCATCACGTGTTCCCGCTTCCCGCGCCCGCTTTCAAGTCAGTCTGTGTCGTCGTTCGTCTTGTAACAGTCGTGTGTGCTAAGATAAATGTTCCGTAAAGTGTTAAGGCTCCTCATTGTACGATAATAAACGCTGTTGTACCTACCTAAGTCCACAAATCTTTCATTTCTAACACGTGATGACTAAGTTTATGTTTGGATTACCTATATTTTTGTATTATTATTGTTAATGTCAAGAAAGGAAGACCAACGTTTAAAGTGCAATACACAAAAATATGTGCTAATGTGAGAAAAATGCAAATTGTTGTATAAAATTCTATAATATTTCATTAAATGTTTTTTACAATTACTTATTCGGGTTTCTAACTCATGTATATTTTTATAATACAATTTTATTATATAAATATACCACGAATAAATAAAATTCCTTTTTCTACCTTACAGATTTTTAACAATTGTGGAACAGAAAACCATTTGAAAAATTGTAAGTTTTACGTGTAGATTGATGTACACTTATGAACTATACCGAAAGAAACATGACAAATCTAATAGAAGTACAAACTTCGTAAAGTTTGTGTTTGGCCAAGCTATCTAGTCGCATTAAATTGAGAATAAACATATGTTAAAGTTCAAACACGCTTGCGTCCGTTGAAGGAAAACATCGTGAGGAAAGCAGCGCAATGGTTGGTTATTTTAGCTCTCTAATGTGTGTGCGAATTTTTGTTTAATGGCGGTAGGTAGTCGTAAAAGCCATGCCTTCAGGCGGAGTGAATAAACTCTAACACAATTGTTACTTAATAACACTGTCGATAAGTTAAACATAAGTTGAAATTTTCCTCAGAATGTAGACAGCTATTTTTATGCAATAATTAGGAAGATTTATTGTTATTGGCGCTGAGAGTCTTGAGGAAGGCCGTGGCTTGCCTCCTGGTTGGGAGACATTGACCAAATGCTTCCAGCAACAGTGGCTCCTGCTCCACGGCTTGTCTGAAATTGAGCAACAAATCTTAATCGGTCTCTAAATGTAATAATTTATGACACCCACACTAGCGACTTCAAAGTGTTTGAAGTTGTCACCGTGACCGACTTTATTATCAATTTATGACAATACATAGTTAGAATTGATTTTCCACTAGTTCCGTCCTGGCTTCAGTCATGAGAGAGTATTGGGTTAAAGTAAAAATACCCGAGACACTCAGGTCGAAGGAATCGTTTGGTGTGCCTTGGAACCAGTCAAATATCTTTAACTGGCAAATTATATGCAGGAGTTCGGGATCAAATTACTTATATATTTCAGATCTTTAAGAAATGTTAAAGAAAATCTTATCTGCGATACCACAGAGCGCAGAGTCATCGTAAAAAATAAACTTAAACATTTGGAAGATTCGGCTGAGATTTTACAACAGATCGCCTGTCTGATGACAACCCTCCTTGGGATTGCAATTGTTACTTATCAGCTGCCAAGGCTAAGTGTCCCTTAATCGTTTCGTACGTTATCCACGGGGGATATGGAGTAGTCCTATTCTAAGGTGGAAACATTAATGAAAAACGTCAACTTACCTGTAATCATCAAGCGAGACAGCCCCATCCTTGTCCACGTCCAGTTTCTTGAGGACCAGCTCCACCAGGTCCCTCACACCTTCATCTGGATCTTCATCACCAGGCTGCTTTAGCAGGGCGTTCCTGGGAACATTATTAAAGATGAAAGAAAATAGACTATTGAGAGAATATGGTTTGGTTTTAACTGGCTTTTTTTGTGTGGTTTTATATTATTTGAGGTTGCAGTTCATTTGTCCAGTAAGCCATAGTAAATTTTATTTATACCACTGAATAAGCAAACACGCATGCTGATGGGGAATGGTCACCGCAAGCTATGGCCTATACTATAGCTAAACTATTCATATAGTATTTTGACTTACAGCAAGCGAAAAAAACGCTAATTTTATCCCCACTCTTGTTGTTCAACCAATAGCTTGCTAGGCAAGACATTGGTTGGACAGCCGAGTGAGAATAAAAAAAAATCTTTATTCAATTCTTACAGGATAATAATTAACAGAAATAAGTATATAAATAAAAGGATCACAAATTAATAAGGTGCCTGAACTAGGATGTAAATAAATCACCCTGTGAAATTTGTGAAAATTAAATGACCATTCAGTCAATTGGTATGTATAGAGCACTATTAATTTACAGGGGTTTTGTCTACACCAATGTGGCTGAATAAGTAAATAATAGTACCATCTTACAGCTAATCTTTATCAATCTTAAAATACTTAGACTATGTATCACTATTCTTTATTGATTTAAATAACAGCATAAATAAGCCATATTATAATGTACGTGACTATAAGCTTTTTTTAGACCGTATTTAAGAAAATATGAATACATACAAAAATACTCTACCTACGTACCTACCTACCACATGTCATCTCGCGGGAAGAGATTTAAAATAAGTCATTTTCATAATGTAATTTATTGACCGAGCGAGCGAAGCGAGCGAGTTCTAACATATACTTGGGGCAAAAATACATTTTTGTATGTATGTATGTTTGTTTGTTTGTTACGCGATAACTTTCGAACCGATGGTCCGATTTTGATGAAATTTAAAAGGTATGGGGGGTGTGGGGCATCAAAATCGGTTAAGTCGTTTTCGAAATATTCACAATTTTGTAAAAAGTTTCTTATGTGCATAAATTGATAAATAAATTATTTGCGATAATTGTAAATGCGCATGAAAAAACTAATTTTTGTGCAGTGTGATGACTCAAAAGTCATTGTTTTTGTGCAGTGTGATGACTCATCAGTCACAAAACCAATAGACTCACCTGAGCAACAAAAACATTTCATCCCTAGTAATGAACCCGTCACTGTTCAGGTCATACACAGCGAAGCAATGCGCCATCCTCTCCTCATCAGTTCCTCTCAAGAGTATGCTGAGACCTCGCACCCAGGCTTCAAACTTCAACGCCCCTTCCCCACCAGTGGGACCGCGCTCCCACGTGACCCACGCTCGCTCTAGTATAGTCTCCTCTGTAACCAGGTCGAAGGTGTTGTGCATCACATCCCGGAATGTACCTTGGTCTATACCCTGAAAATATAATATATTGTCTAAGTTTGACATTAGATTTGGGAGCTGCAAAGTAAAATCTTCGTCTATGAATTTTATTATAGTTCAAGAACGTAAAATAAAAGTACAAAACTCACTCATACAAAAGTAAAAGGCTCTAGAGCAAAATATGCAATCAACTTATAATTGGCCAGTAATTTACATTACTTAGCTAGGTATAGGTAATATAGTGATAAACAGGCACATACATATATCAACGAATATTATAATTAAATGCTTATTTATAATATCGTTGTCAGTTTTCTCGCAATCGGAAGTGAAAACCTTGACATTCACCTGTGGTGTTAAAAAAAAATAAATGTATGGCGATCGCTGAGCACCCATTACAAGTAAATAAAAGTATTTATAAATTTGCTAATCTAGAGGACGAAGTCGAAATATAATCTACTATTATATACACGTGAGCTCAATATATTAAGAAACAAGTGTTTTAATAGACGTATTATGACTTATTACATTGTCGTTTGAAAATACCTCGTACGATATGAGGTAATGACATATGTAATGATCAAAGGACGCATCCTTTGATCATTACACACTCTGTTTCGCCTCCATATCCACACACTTGTATAATTAATTTTTTTCTTCTATAAGTTTCTTTGACTAGATAATTTAATTTAGGTCAAGTTGTGTTGTGTTTTGTTCCATCGAGGCCAATTGTTCGTCTTTTGTTTCCAAAATCTGATTGCGTCGCGTGCGTACACATCATACATTCTACGGACATGATTTATGGTAAAACTTTCCTTGGATTCATGGGAACTGGCAAATTATGTTTATATAGATATAATGATTATACCTATATACATGTGGGATGAGTGTAACTTAAGTTCATCTCTAAGGTTTGTGCGATCTTAAATAAGTCTGGAATACAAAAATTATGAGTAAGTGGTAGACAGTAGTTCTAAAAATGCTATTTTCAAATGAGAGCAGTCAGTAAATTTGAAAAGCATATCCAATCCAACCGTGCCGCACGATAACTTCGATGCTACGAAAACTATTTTTAAAGACAATAAGACCTCGCCTCCAAAATGACACCTTTTCGATAATAAGAAAATTTCATGGATTTAGTAAGTACTTCGTTGTACGGAGTTACCTACCTACTAATTTCATGGAAATTTTTCAGATAACCTAAAAATTTCTACGAATTTTAGTTTGTTTTTTTTTTTATAGTGGACGTCGTATAGTATCTAGAATTGAAGCATAGTAAATTAACATGATGATGATGATGAGGGGATTTTTGTTCATGACACGCCACGTGCGTATGCGTTGAGTAGTCTCGTGTAACTCACATCAACTTTAGCTGGAGCTTGTCCTATGGCTGCCGGCGGAGCTGTGGCCTGCGCCGACATCACCAGCTTTTTGTACATGGAGAATAAAGCCTCCAACTCATTTCTGTAATAAAACATCATTGTTATTACCTACGATGTCAACTACTGATAAATATTGTAGGTAATGTTCGTGTTCCGATGTTCATCCTGCATTTAATGACAGAATAAATTGAACCATAAAAGCTGTATTTTCAAACTTCGACAGTGTCCTTCGAGAATTTTGTCGTTTCTTTGTATATGTATAATGTTTGACGACCTCCGTGGCGTAGTGGTCACAAAGACCTCCAAATATGGAGGTCCTGGAGTCATTAGGACAATGACTGTTTCGTAAAATTACTGATCGATTCCCAACGCGACTAAATATACCTGTGATAAGAAATTTTCATCTGCGAACACACCTAAGTGTTGTGTTGTGACAGTTTATGTACTTGCTTAGTGTGGTCCGTTGAGTATTGTCAGTTTATATGTATTATGACATAGTAGCTCCTAAATGGATAAACTCTAGCCTATTTACGAGAAAAAAGAAAGCCTTTCAGAATCAAATTATGGTGAATCAAAGAATAGTTTTATAAGCAGACCAATTATTAACCATACGCCGATCAAAACGTTGGATCTATCGCATTCAACAATGGTTAAATTATTGAATGACAAAAGGACAACTAGCCAAGTTATTGAATGATGCGTTCATCGACTTTAGAAATGGTAAAATGTACTTAGATACAGTTTTTGTTCTAATGGGGTTTGAATTTTTAGATATTAGAACACAGCGACGGGTTTTTTTTAATTATAGTTATTAGTTACAAGAGCTTACTTACTTATCAAAGCTTGTGTTTTTAAGCAAAGTGAGTAAAGTTTTCTCCTTCAGTTTTCGTTGCATTTTTGTGGCGTGCAACTATCTCTGTAAAACAAGCGGATTTTTGATACTACTAAAAATAAAAGCAAATAAGAAAGAAGTGATGTGAGTGAAGAAATCTTGGGTGAAGAAAGGAGCCATTCTGATTTTTTTAAATTTATTTGGATAAAAATATCGGAGTCCAACAGGGATTGAACATGCGTATCTACTAATACCGAGGCAGCTACTTTATACAATAATTATCCAGGTTGCGAAAAACTTTTTAATCTTTTAAAATTTCAAAATGTAGTACTTATATGGCATATAACTAACAAACAAAATAAATTACCATTTCCATTTTAATTGTATACAAAATAAAACTTGATAAAAAAGTTGATTAACAAATAACAAAAATTGAAAAAACAGTATCTGCAGTACGTATGTATATAGATATAAGTGGAATTTATGAAATAAGTTTTCTCTCATAAAAGAACTCTAATAATGTCTCGCTGATTTAAAGTGAACTTTTAATTTTTAAACACCGAAATGTTTTGTTTTTTTTTTTTTGTCAATTTGTATGCTTTCGTGTAGGTGCAGAGACAGCTGTACTAATTGCAAGTTATATTTTTTATATTAATCTGATAAATAAATAATGCAAAAAGAAAAGTTCATGATTATTAACGCTCGACAAAAAATATAAAATTATTTTTTGTCGAGAGTTAGTATTCGTAACTATTTTCGTAACATTTGATTTAACAATAAAATAATTTTGTATTAAATTTACACCACGAACTTTATTATCACAGAATTTACAACCACAACGAACTCACTTAGAGAAATGCGTGCTTTTGTACAAAGCGTCTAAAGTTTTCTCCTTGAGCTTTTTGTGAGGCATGCCGCGAGTCTGCTGTCCGGCGCTCTACGCTCTACTGCCGGAATATGAAAGCTCACGGAAAAGCTTTGGTATTGTACAGTCAACCACAAGATGCCACGCATTGAACTCAATAGTAATAGGGAATAATTTTCAAAGACCTGGTTAGGCTGATATGCTGTTCACTGTACCTGTAGACTGTAGACCTGTAGTTTAGTGCTTTAGTCACGCTGATTATATTTAGAAACTTATTGAGGCAATGAATTCGTGAATCTATGTTATTGCTTAACACCATAGAATTTCATCTTTTAAGGTTTTTGACGTGACAACGTCTTAAATTAGGTTGCGGCTGGGAGTCACTTATGAAAAAGTGTAACGCCCGGTAACGTTACGATGAGTCACCGAACTCGAGAGAGGCCCGCCGAATGCCTTGCGTCTCTCTCCCACTCAACTATGATCGGTCTGCCGCGCGCGTAAAAAGACGTTGTCACGTAAAATCTTCGCCCGTAAACCGACTTTACAGGCAACCATTTTTTTTTTTTATCCCTTGTACGACATTCAAGAGTGAGTGGCACCATGAGGCGGAAACCACATGACCAAAGAACTTTTATTTGAGGATTAGAAGTGAATCAGTGTAGTATAAAACCATGCATCTCCCTCTTATTGTCTTAGCGTTGTCATAGTTTCTACCACCGCCATTGAGCGTCGGAGCCCATGCAGAGTCTACTTCCTTGCTTTTTATCTTCATTGCGCACGACCTTCGGCATATTTAGTTATCAGACCATTGGCACGCATATCGTACCTGGCGGCATTAAGCCAGCATTTGTTGAGTTTGTCCTTTCTGCAAAACCCAGGTGGTAGCAGAATATCCAAACAATCAAACACAAAAGCGTGCAGGATAACAGGCATTAATGATTGACACTGGAGAATATTCAGTAAAAATAACAGGAAATTTAAATCATCTTTACTTGTTAAACCTGGTTGTCTTCGCGAGGGTATCGAAAACCTTCTGCGGCGGCCTGGTCCCCTGTACAACAGATTTTGGCCTCTTGGCCTTCGGAGCTGGAGTTTCAGGGACTCTCCTCTCTGCTGCAGCACGGCCGGCGTTGAGGAAGATCCTCACACCACGTAGGGCTATCGTTGTGGCTGTGATACTCAACGATTGCTGCTGTTTCGACGCCATGGCTGTAAGAAACAACAAAATTAGTGTTGTCAAAAATTTATTCCAAGTAAATTCACATTGTTTATTTAAGCTACAGTATATTTGACGTACTATAAGAGAAGGCAGAAGAACAATATAGGATATGTATGAATGGTGAAAGATGAAGAGATGGATGGAGTTTGCTCGGCAGGATATAGCTAATGTCGGCTCCACACTGTCGTCGAACAGTTTGCCAAACTTTTAGTTTTGCAAATGATCTAGAAATGAAGACATACGTGAAATCTCTTTCTAGCTAACAGAAGTTCAGGATAGAAAGGAAAATGTATGAAAATTGTCTTCAATATATGAACTAAAAATAAACAAGTCGTAGATACACTACGATAAGTTTTAGGAACCACAACAGCAAAAAAGCGTTGCAAATATTGTAAATTCTGTTTAAAAATGTACCTTGATCGCCTAATGCACAGCGGTAACGATCAAACTGATATAGCTGTATAAATGTCCTATAATTATCTGCTATAAGACTACAGGCAGCCTTCCAGGCCGTACCTCGCACCAGTAGCGTAGGGTAGCTCGATAACGATCATTTAGCTAATTACCAAACTTCCGAATTAGCTATCTAGCCCTGAAACATAAGATAACGAAGTTTTAAAACTCCCCAAGATTTTTTGGGGATTTTAACATTCATCAAATCAATGAACTAAGTACCTACCTCTTCCAAAATTCTTTCCTAACTACGTCCATTAACACTTTTTTGTTTTAACCCCCAACGTCAGAAGGGTTACAAGTTTAACGTGTCTGTGTACCTGTATGTCAGTCCGAGAGCAGTCAAACGGCTGAACCAGTTTTGATCTAGTATTTTTATTTGAAAGAGAATTTAACCAAGCTTGTTTGTAAAAATTGTGTTCATCTCTTTTTTAGCAGACAGTTATCTAAAAGGCCTGTGCTAGCAGATGAAAGAATGTAAGCAACTTCCACAGGCCAGTTTGTGACTTTGTATATATGTATGTTTGACTTTGTCTGTATTTTAAAATTTAATGAAATTTCTATTATCCTGTTTAACCCATCGAGAGCTGAAGTACGAATCTGTTCAAGAATGTATTCTATAAGTAACTATTGTGTATGGTGTTCCAGCATACGAGTAATGAATTGACATCCGAATCCCTTGTACTTTTCTCACTAGCTTTTGTTAATCTTAATAATTAATGGAAGATGATTAAAATAGACAAATATATTTATTTTATCTATGTAATATAACATAACATTTTCATCAGAACTTCGCTGCGTTTTCGCATATAGCCTCCATCTTACTCCGTCATCATTTCGACCTAAATCAGTGTTATTCAGAATTGTATTGGTCTATTAGATGTTATCTCCACACGCACGCTATATACTTCGTATGCAGAGAAATATAAATGCATAATGTGACACGCGATGTCACATGCATTGTTACTAAACTGGATTTTGTCCATGCCTTCGGTCTTATAGGAATTTTTGGAAATCCGCTTTAGCTACTACTAACAACTGATCGAGAGTTTAGAAAGAAGAAAAGTTACTGTGCTTAGTACTTATCCTACTAGGTAGGTACTTAGTCCTAGCTAAAGCAGGCGTGTGGAACTCGCGAATTTGTTGCTGACTTCATGTTAATGACCACAGTGACGTAGCAGACCAACTCCAGATGTGCCTTCACTCGTACGGTTCCGTTTTGCGTAAACTACCTAATTTCGTAAGTAAGTATAGTAAATTTTTGATTTATGTAAATGTCTGACTATGTGCTTCCGTCTTACTCAGCTCAGATGATAGTGAGAGACTAGGTAGTAAATATTGATATAAGTATACTAGCTCTTGCCCGCGGCTTCACCCGCGTGAATTTATCTGCGAAAGCGGAACACGATTGTCATACAAACTATAGTCATTTGAGGGTTGACTTTTGGAAAAAAAGTAGCCTATGTTTAAACGGAATTTTAGCCATGAAAGCGCAACAGATAGATAGGCGTTCGCATTTATAATATTAGATTTATAAATAAATCAAATAATATTTGTAGATATATAAATTTATTTAAATTTATTTAAAAAGCACCTCAGGTCCTTAGTGACTGATTGATAAATGTTATTATAATTTGAACGATTTTTTTTATAGACTCAGATAAAAAATTAATTAATTTAGTTACTTTTATTAGTTAGATTTTGTTTTGCGGGATGATAGCATGCTCTCAATTTAAATTTACATACCCGTGGACGGTGAGACATGTAGGATTAAGTTATTCTTTTCACCACATTGTAAAAAAATTTAAACTCATGTTTTGCAAATAAATAATCTTTGTCTTAGAATGGATTTTATGCATTTTTTCCCCAGGTTTACTCGTTCATTACAACTTTCTTTGTTCGGATTATACTTAGTCGACTTGCCTATAATCATTTGTCAATAAGAGTACTTAGTTGGCGTAGCAAATTCACTTTTTTCATTAATTCACTTAATTTAACTATTAATACATGTCATTATAACATCTATTTGCCTTGGCAAATTGTCTGTGACAAAATGACATACCTAAGTAAATTATGCAATATACCCCTTTGTTCTCAGGATGCCTCACAGCTACCTATACTCGTACAAGCGAAATTTAATTTGAGCTGAGATCTCCATTAATTCAATTAATTTTTGTTTTGAAATATTTTGTCTTTATCATCCTATTAGAACCTAAATC
Organism: Plodia interpunctella; assembly: GCF_027563975.2. NCBI lineage: Eukaryota > Metazoa > Arthropoda > Insecta > Lepidoptera > Pyralidae > Plodia > Plodia interpunctella. The sequence goes on from NC_071295.1 coordinate 1,890,691, forward strand.
TTGCGTTCAAAACCCCATCCAAACATAAAACTGACAGGTCCTAAAAATAACAAAGCACTATCGATCAGCGCATGAACCGCCAAAAACTGTTAATGTCTGTAATTTGAAATTGGAACGACCAGAAAGGAACAGCAATATCGTACTTACTCGCGTGATTTATGCTTCTATGTTCACAATACACTGTACTGTACTATACACATACATTATAGTATAATGCTACATATGATTTAACGCAAAGAATGCGTACGAATTGTTCGCTGCTATGAGTTGCTAGGATACCGATTTCGGCAGTAGTACAGTGGTACTTATTGAACAGTTTTGCCTAATAATGTGTGCCCTACTTTCAAACAAACAGAACACTGCTTTCACAGTGATTCAGTTGGTTCATACATAAAAACTAAATTAAATTTGAAATGAGGAAGTTAAACTTAATAAAGTTATTATTAAGTTCTCCATTGAAAAATACAATCATTAGATTCTCTATAATGTAATATATAATGTAAATACTTTATTGCATGAAATTACAAAATAAATAAATAAAATATCTTACTTTTATATTATACTTAGATCTGTATTATATAGATACGGCACAGCCCACGGTATTTTGCCGTTTTGCCACCTTAACGTTAGTAGGGAAGTACTACTTTTTGTGCATAAAAAGTTAAAACATAGGTAGGTATACTTACTCTACCTAAGTTAAAATTTAATTTGTCTGGTTCTGACAATATAAGTGTGATATTTAGTGCCAAAACATACTGTATTTCAACATTAAAGTGTAACATAACTTTTTCATGCATGTTTGGCGGATTCGCCATAGGTAGGTTTAGGTACATTGCTGGTTTTTCTTTGCGGTAAATATGCTCTCGTACAAAGCACGCATTGTTCATTCATTCGCGTCGGCATCTGTCTGATTTCGGCGATAGGTGTACCTACCCAGCATAATGGTGGCTAAAATCAAAGGAAATTTCTGATTTCGGCGATGATTCCACATGCGTATTAGGATAACTTCTTTTTTTTTGTAAGTCTGATATTCCCAAGTTTCTAGCCAGTTGGCAGCGACATCTATCAGTATTGCGTTGAACTAACAGTTCTTGATTTCTTGAGTAGGTGACTATGAAGTTAGCTGCTAACCAGATGAGTCGCGGGGGCTGGCTGTCCGCGCGGCGTTTTGTTAGTGCTTGGCTAAATAGAGTTCAACAACAAAGTTAAAGCAAGGATCTACTTTTGAATAAAGTAAAACAAAAGATTTTTTATTTTATTTGTAACAGAGCGATATAGCGCACACCAACCTTATATAAACCACGGACGAGTGTAACCAAATGATAACAATATATACACATATATACAAAACAGCAGTTTGGGCTGTGCACGTGATGAGGGCCAAAATAATGTCAGTGCTCTTTTCGTTTCTTCTCATATATTTATATATAGGTAATACACACATTCATGTATTAGTAAAATGGAAATACATATTTCATAGAACGGGAAGGCTTGACTTGCTTCTCTTTTATCTTCTCTTTCACGGCTAAACCTCTACAAACTATACAATACCTATAGTAGAACTGTTTCGCGAAAATGTATGGAAGGATAGAAAAGCTACCGTAAATTATATAATTGTCGGGTAAACATTATGTTTCGGTTACCACACATTGCTGACCATGGAATTAGTAGGTTGTACGAACTACTTACTAAATTCATGTTGCCAACAACGATGCCGAGCGGCGCATGTTCCATCGGTGTTAGCTGTTGGGGGCCTAGAAGGTATCTTAGGAGGTACTAACTAAAAACTAAACGCACTAACATGAAGTTGTATTGGGAACAAAATGTCATATTTGCCAACCAGACGTCAAACGTCAACAACACCCACTGACAAACCGATTCAATACAACAAACAAAAAACATAGCATAGGTACCTGCATTCCGGATTTGTTGCTGTGGTTACTTTTTGTGCTTTAACTATAAAATATCGTCGAAACGAGTGTTATTGTGTGTTTATCATTAAACAAGCGTGTGTTGTAAGGCTTTGTTTTTGATAATTTGGCTTCTCAGACAGGGGTTTTATCCAGGTAAGCTGTGTTTTTGGTCTAATGAGTGCTTTGGTAATAGATACCAAGGTTCTGTTTAGTTTATCTTTTTTGCTCTTCATTACATATTCCATATATCCAAATTACAGCCCATTGTTTGCTGATCAATGTTATTATAAAGACTTATCTCTGGATATGTGTGTGTAATGTTTACGAAAATATGACTGAGACAACAATTAGTATATATTCTATGTTTACCAATCAATAAATAATGTATTCATAATTGTGTTTGATACATAAAAATTAATAAAGTAATAATATAGAACAAAGATATTTAACCCTAGAAGTTTAACCTAACCTAAACCATACTTGGGAGTATTCAATTTTAAATTTCAACATTTAGGCCGACTTTATTTAAAGTTCTTATACAGTAAATTTTCACCCACAAAACTTTAGTATATAAATGTATAAGTATATTTTTAAATGGGGGATATTTTTGAAAAAGATCTTTATGATTGTTTGAGACATCCTTGCTCCACTTAACTGTCATGTCTTTGTTCCCAGCATTAGATAATATTTTGTTTATTTATTAATTTTAAAAAAACATTGCTAGCAGGATTCCTATTTTTTTTTTCAACAATTACAAATCATATCAGAATTATATTTTAAAACCTTCTTCACTTTAATTAAACTAAAATGTTTTTCAATAACATCTTCTACAATGGACATTGCATTTTTCATGTAAATTTACTGATTTAAACTTTTTTTCTTAGCTGATTAATTTCACAATTAAATTAATTGAAAACTGAAAAATCCCTGCATTGTATGGGTATTTTGCCATGAATGTATAATATAATGTATAATATTTTATTCAGTGATGCATCATTTGAAATTGGAATTTATTAATTTATTAGATATCTGTTATCTGTGGTCCCATTTCACATAATTTATTTTGTCCTATTGTTCTTTGGCATACCGGTTTTTGTAACATAAAATACTATTTTGGCATAATAGGTCTAAGGCATAATTAATTTTTGGCATACCTCAAATAGTTATGCGTAAACTGTTATGTGTAAGTTAAGTTATAATTATGCCATAATACAGTTTGCTATTACATTTGTGATTATAGATAGTGATTCTCATTGTTGTGTGTGACAGAGTGAATCCTAGGATCGGCTTAAAAAATAAACCTTAAAATTTTGAAGATTTGGTGACCAGCCTGATTTTAGTCCACCTTGATAAAATTATTGGAATGGCAATGTGATCTTTGGTCGCTTATGGGAAAGATTACCATCATTCTTTAGAACAGTGTGATACAGTGATGTTAAAAGAGTAAGGTACAGCATATTCTACCTATTGCATGTTAAATTAAACTTACAAATTGCAAAATTAAGGATTAACTTTTTTTTTATCTTACCTCACCATTTGGGTTTTAAATATTTAGACTTTTATTTTTGATCGAAGTCAACGACCATTATACTAAATCTAGTTCTAGTTAATCACAGGTCTAAGCCCTGCCGTCCAGACTGGACAGACGGGTTGGCTAACGGTCCTTGACCCCAGCCTACAGGATACATAGCCATAGACGAGCTTAAGTTGCTTACATACTTACGTTATCTCGTTCACGTATACGGGCATCGCGGCGTCACAACCCCGAACGCAAGCGGAAACAAGCGAAAATTAGACAATAATAATGTTGAGCACTTAGAAAGGATGTTGTAGTTACATGGCACGGCGGTGACATGGCCCTGACCGCATTCGATGCAGTTCCTGAAACTAGGTCGAGTGCACCCGTATTCTGAAAGTTTTATGTCAATAACAAATAATATTTTTGAGATTGCTCCGGGACCGAAAGAAATGTTTCATCAGAGTCGAAGTCGCAAAATTCTTTATTTGACATAAAAAAAAAACGTAAATCTCAAATCTACTGCCGATTTCCAAAGCGCAGAAGTAAAAGTTAGAATGAGCCAGCTGTTTCTCTAAAGTCAATCAATTGAAGGGAATTAAAGATTCAATCACTTAACGCGCGTCAATCGCTAATATCGGTTCAATGTATAATTAATTAAGTATATCCTTATCCTTATATATTATAAATCTCTGCCGCGTTTGTCTAAATGATAAACTCAAAAACTGTTTTCACAATAAATAGTATGGTTCCTGAGGTTTAAGTGTATAATTTATTTATTTATTTTAGTTCTTACACGAGCGAGGCCGGGACGGTCTACTAGTTCAGTTAAGCTCTTCAAACTATTCTAATTGTACACGTATACAAAAGCTATCACCCTGAAAAACTGAGTTCAGTATTCACTAACCGACGCCGCATTATGCTGCAAAACACTGCATCTGACGGTAGACGCCTGCATAGAGCAAATGGTCTGCACTTTGCAGTCTTTATAGCCATAATTTAAAACCCTGTAGCAGAGTTTATTAGCTATAAAGTTGAGCACTGGCATTCAGTTCGAAATGACTAATAAACTAATATACTTCTTCATTGTGGAGATTCGTCTTGATGTGCCATTGAGACACTTCGTGAGAGCAAAATGGAATAGTCTGATGGTGCTTCACTATTCATCTTTAAGAGATATGCTCGTCAATCTGAAAAATATAATTTTCAAGCGTGCCTAACCGGGGAACAAAGCTGGGGCCGATGTGGCAGTTTGACATGACGGCCATTATACTGAAAGGTCGCCAAACAGCAATAACTTTTTAAGAGTCACGAGAGCAAAGCGTGATACCGAAATTCCCTCGAGAGCGGACGGTTGTTTATGGTCTTTATAATATATTATAAAACATAAAGCTGTGGAAGACTGTCCTTTGGTGTTTCCCAATGGTACACCAAGGGATCCTACAGATAGATCTCTACAGATGCAGCCATGTCATTTTGAAATAAAAAGGTACAAAAGGGCCTCTTCAATGTTGGCTTCGGCCCCATGAATGCCTCAAAGGACCGGGTCCCGATGGACCCGTGGCGGAAAATGCGTACCAAAATAATAATAAGATATTGCGACCGTATGTTTTCCAGACAAAATGAAATATTTTTTCTTCTTCTTTGCATAAAATTTCGTTGAAATTGTTTTGGATGATGAGCTGTTGTACTATAACAGACAACATCTCGTAACAGTTGCCATTACGAAAGTAGACGTAATTTGAGAAAAGGAAAAATTGGCTTATTTTCTTAGTGGCCAGTCAGTAAAATTGGTTGGATGGATTTATTATTGTTGTGAAATAAACTGCCTTCGTGTAAATTTGTTGTACAAATTAATTGTGTAAATTGCCAAAGTCATATCTCTTGGCTGTTGGAGTTCATTCACGATTGATCTTTACTTCCCTATATCTTGTAATATTAAGTTAATTACGCCATAGATTTTCTTCTATAACCCCTTGTATTACACAAGCTTTGCGTGACGACCGACGTCGATACAATTAGTACAGACAGAGATCAAGATGTCGAGGAGATGTGTCTGGATTTCCGACCACATGTGGTCGATATTTCTTCCCAATGTATACTGTTCGGTTCCTCCTTTATGTTGCGAATAGTTATGATCGAGAATCCTCTCCTCGCGTCGCTGTTTTACCTGAAATTTAAGTTTCTGCATATCAAAAGTCTGCCACCTTATCTTTACTTTCCATGGTAGATTGAGGTCAAACGCACTTACATAAATATGTATACTTATTTGTTTAATTTTAAGGACTTATAGTGTTGGATTTCTTTTAAATTTTACATTTTTATTAGATTACTTAAAAAAAAAAACTATTTTCTGCTCATAAAGGAATACTACATAATTTTGCAGGATTATTTTCTAATTGATTTATAAATATCGAAATTGCTAAGCTCGCTCACATGCCACATCTTACTCTTTACCTGATCTGAACTCTAATTTAACACAACAACCAACTTTTTGCTCCATTGCATGCACTTTTCCTTTCGTGTTACTTACGTGTCACGTTCAATAATTTTAAATTAATCATTTAGTTACAACTATAATAACTATTACTATAAATTAAAGTTTTGTTTTTCAAGTTAAAACTTATAACAATATTATACAGTGTTTAAAGAAAATTATGCGCATTTTGTTTCAAAATGATACTTGAACACGTAATATAACGCTTCTTCATCTTTAGAAATTACATCGTGGTCCCTTACAAGATCTTTTGATGATTGGTGAGAACTGTAAAGATAGATTTAAGCTTTTATGAATGAATAAATAAATAAATAAATAAATAAATAAAAATCTTTTATCTCATTATATGATCCTTGAGATGTCTTAAATTGTTTTTCAAATTTCCGAACTTGCTGTACCTTCGAAAAGTTCAAGTGTTAATTATCATGGAGAATATTTTTGTTCGCTTTCAGGATCAGAAATTCAGGAAGTAAAGATAAATCTGCGGTTCAATAAGCGTTAGTTCTTCAAAATAATTTGTCCCTTGTTCATTTACATTTGCGCCAGTCCCAGACAAAAGGAATATTTTACACTTTTTTGGCGCTATTATAGTTTAAATCAACTTAGGTCGTGGCTCAAGCACTGTTTCTGAATGGGTCCACTGGGACCGCGGTCTCAGACACCCTTACCGGAATAGATCCATTGGGACCGCATTCTTTTAAAAAAGACATGACGTTTTATTACACATCCGCTATGTAAATTAAGTTTTATTTCCCCCCGCGGTCCCAATCTATAAAAAGTATATTGGTAAATACCAACACTTCCTACAACTGTTTTGTTCTCCGTAATATTAAAGAATTTAAAAATGGTAAAACTAAAATTGCACTATATTACTATTTGGTCCGAATTATATTACAATATGGTTGTGTGGTGTGGCGACCTCATTACGCAACACACATGCTGAGGATAGAGAGGATACAAAAACTGTTTTTGTATCATCTCGCGTTTTCAGAGGGTAAGGCAAAGAGAATCAAATCATATGATGTTAGGCTGAATAGATACAAGAAGCGCCGTGATCTAATGAACTTGTTATTTTTTGTCAAATTAATTACTAACAAGATTCTTTTTTTATCCCAAAATTCCCGCGGGGGCGAAACCCCGGGACGAAGCTAGTACTTTTATAAAAGTGGTTTTCGCTACCTAATTTATTCATGGTCACGAAAATGCTGAGACTTAGCTCTCGATTTCTATTTTAGATACTTTTATTATCATCAGAATGTTCCGGAACACTTTACCTAAAAGGTATATTAGAAAGGTAGTTAAATCAGTATGAAATATTCATTATCTGCATAACATAATTTTGTAGTACCTATGTAAATGTCTTTCATCAGCTCAGTATGTTATCCATTTTGCTCTGTTTCTTCTTATTTCTTTTGCATTTCTCAGTCATCATCAAATGAAGATATAATTTCCAAAATAAGTTTCATATAAAAAATTACATAAATTACATACAGGTGTTACACGATCTAAAGCCTAAAATGAATCAGTCAACTGTCCAAGCTATGAATCATGTACTGGACGAAGGTCGGTGATCTGTCGGATACCAATTTTTTTTATTTCTTTTTCTATTATTTACATGCACTTTCATATACTTTTGTGTTGTAATTTTATGTCGTGATGGCGTTATTTTATATTTAAAGTCTCGATTCGTGACACAACAGCTTTAGAGGAATGTTAAAATTCACAAGCTTACATAACCCGCTATAACAATTTATCACGAAACGAGGTAATCCGTGATCTAGCCTCTATCAACTCCGAGGCAGAAAAACCACAAAGAACTTCTCACCGTGATAACCTCTTATCACGACCATCGACTTAACCCGGCTTTACGATACCGTGTGAAATCTGGCTAATACGCTGTTTATTTCCACATAGGTCGTATGAAAAGATTTATCAGCTCGGTTCAATTCAAAACCTATTACTATGTCGAACCAAACTAATGATTATGATGGATAATTAAGTGCATATATTTTATTGCATAAATAAATATTTCGTTATTGATAAATGAGAAGTAAATTGTGTCCCTAACCACCAGTCTGGACACGTAAAATACATCTCTCTCTCTCTAAATGAAACGTTCAGATGAGCATTTTCCTCCGCCGATAAGCGTTGTAGCCCAGGGCCCTCTACTACTACTATTTTTTACCCGCTCGGAAGTACTAGAATGTACGTAGCTGTGGAAGTAGCTCTCAGTTTTTTTGCATGATCGAACCTTGTTCCATTGAACCCTTTTCTATTAGAGGGCTTTTTACGCTTAGTTTACTATGTGCAGTGAAATTACGCAATATACTTGATGTTCTATAAAGTTTGTCCTCTTATCATGTTCCTTTACGAGACTTATTTAGCGAATATTTTTACCATTTTCCCAATAATAACTGATCAAAAGTTTTGAGGCACTGTTGTAAAAATTGAAGAAAAAATTATTTATCATGAATACTTTATACACAGAAGAATTTATTCCTTACTTAACAGAAAGGCTAGGAGACCTAATGAGATCTTTTTGAAGTGACGGCTTTGACTTTTTGAAGTGACGGCTTTGGCTGAAACTCAAGCGTACATATATTTCAAGTTAACTTTTTTCTACCATATGATCAAAAGTCCTGTCACATCACAATAATTCATTATTCATATCGTACGATCATGGGGTTGTCACCGTGATATCACATATCAAAGACATGATATTTATATTCCGGCAGCGGATCACTATCTATTGAGGGAAGATTTAGAGTTTAGGACTACTTTTTTGCGATGTCTATATTATCTCTCTGAGTTGCTGTTACCCGAATCTGAGACATGGAAATTTGTCATCCAAACTGTGTAAAATATCAGCTAGATAGATCGAAGATATCTCCTTCAAAATTGAGTTGCAGGCATAGATGTATTAATTTTAATAAGTACATCAATGATTGCAGGATGCCATCCGGACAATCATATTTATTTGTTATCTTTATATACACACAAAAATGTGATAAATTTTAATTCAAAATTCTTGATTCAACATGATCATCAAATATTGACGTCAAAATCCAAAGCGCAAAGAAGAAGCAACAAATTTGAAACCGCCAAAAACGTTGTGCTCAACAAAATCCACGGTTAAAATAAATCAATAAAGTGAACGTAGCGGAATGGACACCATTCGCGTTCCCCGGCCTTGACTGGGACTGATCAGTGGAGCGGAAGCAACTTGCAGCAAGTAATTAACTGGCATTAGTCATGGCGCAAGTTACCAAACACTGCTTAGCAAAAAGTACCCTGGGTGATTGGAATTGGTTTGGCTTCTTGTTAGAGGAACCTCGCGTTAGTGGTATTTATTTAGTGTTTGTTTATTATCCCCCGACGACAGAAGGAGAGTTATAAGTTTAACGTGTCTGTGTATCTGTATGTCTGGCTGTGGCAACGTAGCAGCCAAACATTTCAAGCGATATTGAACTAGTTTATTTTTTATTTGAAAGATAATTTAATAGATTGTGTTCTTAGTCATGTTTGGAAAATGAGCGTTCAACCGTTTTGAACCCGTCAGCTCTTTCCTAGCAGATGACATGATGACAGCTACTTGGAAGTCTGAGGTTTCTGAAATTTTGTATTTAGTTTTATTTAAAGTTTTGCACTCAAAAATACATACAATAATACAGTTACAACTTATGCTAAGCATTGTCTGTCAGTTTACTTTTGTGACCCGAAGAAGGTGATAACCGGGGTGCAAGATACATAGCTAGAGGATAAAAAGATAATAGGATAGTGATAATTAGATAGTGTTGTGATTAATGTTGTCACAAACCCAAAATATATACAGACAAGTCATTATGATGAAAGATATTCTTTATTCATCATCTCTTTGTCCACTGTTGAGCAACGATCGTTCACATTTTTTTCGACTTTCCTTTGTGTCAAAGAACTAAATGTTGCCCGGGGCTTCGCTCCCGTGGAAATTTTGAGATTAAATATAGCCTATTGACCCTATAGCAATCTTGCATAATGTACCGTTCTAATGGTGAAAGAATTTTTGAAATCGATTCGGTAGTTTCGGAGATTATTCGCCTCAAACATGTAAACTCACAAACGCTTACCTCTTTATATTAATATCAAAGAATAACCACGATTCACATCCTTCAAACAAAAATAACCAAATATATTTATGGCAGAGGAAAGTTAATCAACCTGTTTATTACCGTATTCTTCATAATCTCTCCTGCAAAGTCTGGTCTGTTTATTTGAGCGTGTTTTAAAAGATTGGTGTATTGTGCTGAAATATACCTTAATATCACAAAGTTAAAGATCACGATGTCAATACTGTTAGTATCCATATCTCAAGACGTAATGGAGCACTTACGTTTGTGTTACGCTCAATTTAACTAATAGATTTCGTTTTTGTTTTAGTCTTGATACAACCAGTTTCGATCTTTTTTCAATTTCTTATTTGATGTCGAAAGTCACAATATTTTTATTTTTGACATCAAAATGAATGATGTGAATGTTTAATGTAATTGTGATGTTTAAACTGTCTACTGTTGTCTAACAAAAGATTAACACACTTTTGTTAGATGACTTTTGTGAATGATTTATATTCTCTCTCCTATTGTTGCTCTAACAACTACTGAAATCGCAAAAGCATTACGAGTGTATATTATTTAGTGTCAAGCAGGTTCTTTTTATTCTTATACGCTTTATTATTTAGATGAACTGACTTCTGAATTAAATACTGTCAGATTATTGCCCCTTTGTTAAAATCTTTATGAAAATTACTTGGTAGTATAGGGATCAGTATTATCATCATCGGTAGGTCTTTATATTCGTTTATCTTTGGGAATTACTTAGTAATTTTCAAGCTTATAGAGTATCTTATGTCGAATTATCTTTTAAATTGTCCAGAGAAGTGTCAGTTCAGTGTATTGAAGTCTATATTTGTATTCACTAAAAATACTATACATTTTACAAGGGCGTCACTCGATTCTTCTTTATTCCATGATTTCATGTTTACCTCATTTAGTAATCTGTCCATTTTCAACGGATGACTACACAACTCACAATTCGTTTTCGACAATGCATTAATATCGGGCGACGGGTCATTGTTGGATCTACATTATTCATGAGAGGTAGGTCCAATGCAATCTGTTTTATTAATTTTTTAATCGAAACCGTAGAATGAATTTAAATTCTGCCTCGACTATGTCAATTTGATTGAGATCAAAACGCATACAAGTTGTGTAAATTCATCATCATTAACCTAGAATATTAATATGCTGCAACAATTGACACCAAAATCGAAGAGATTTATCAGTAGACGGAGTTTTATAATTAGCATTTGATATATCGAAACATATATGCTAACTTTACCCTATATTTCGTGGTAAGACCCCAAAAATAAAATATATAAATGATTTGATTAGAGAAAAACGTTTTCACTCGTAACGCGTAACAAAAAACGTAAATTTTATCGAGTGTTTTTTTAAATACCTATTTCATAAAAATCGAATCAAATCAAAAAGCTAAGACTCAAATCTTAAACTCACTAGCTCGTACAATCAACATGTTAGTTCCACGGGGCCTAAATTTTACATTATTTTACGTTGCAAATTTGTATAAGTTTATTGCGCTGCATCTTTTGAAAAGACAACAAATCTAATTAATCAAATTTGAAATAGGCTTGAAATTATCCTAAAATCATCGACGAATTAATAACATTTTTTTGCGCAATTTATTTAAATCATTTAATTATTTGTACTTATACTGAAACCCATTTGTGCAATAAAATATTGTTGCATTGTATTATAAGTCCTTTGTGAAATGTCGGTTGAAAAACAACAAAGAATATTTCGGATTGTGAAGCTACTTGTATGAAATCTGTTAAAATTCCGACATTGATTTCGTTTTCTGACGCCGGACCACCGATATCAGAAATTCCGAAGTCATACCTTATTCATTCAACCACTACATTATAAATACTAACTTTGATTCCTCATGTAAACACGTCACGGAAACAGCCTTGACATTGGCTCTCCGTAGCTTCACCAACGTTAAGAGACCTCCTAGTTACACTACTTTTCTCAAATAACTAGACTGGGCACCTGTAAATAAAGAAATACTATAGGTCTATTAAACTAGTCCTTTGATAAAGCTATTGCGAAAAGTGTAATATCCGTTTGATCCATAACGTTTTAAGGGTTCCGTAGCCAAATGGCAAAAACGGAACCCTTAAAAATTGGTTTGAACGAACCGCAATTTACCTTTCATTCAATCAACGCAAATATAAAAATATACAAAAAAGGATCAACAAGAACTTATGTTACTTGCTGCTACGAAACCCTTCATGGGCGAGTCCGACTCGCACTTGGCCGCTTTTTTATTTAATAGCCCAGTCTTTTGTAACGGTCCTATGTTATTTTTATTAACCCCCGACGATAGAAGGGAGTTACAAGTTTTGACCTAGTTTTATTTATTTGAAAGAGAATTTAATCGAGAGTGCTCTTAACTAAATTTGAAAAATATGTGTTCATAAATTTGGAAACCGTCAGCTCTATTTTTAGCAGATGAGAGGATGCCAACAACAAGCTCGACGTTTTCTTAAATTATTAATTGAGTTTTTCTTTTACATCAAACGTAAACATATTTACTTTTTTTAATTTGTCAATTTTACTCTCAATTGTAATGAAAATCGATGATTTCATCAAGTTCGAATTTTCGTGCCGTTATTTTAATGATCTAATCAGTGATGAAATTTAAATTAAATAGTCTTGCAAAATCTTTTATCAAATTATAAGGTTCACGGTTCGGTTGTCGGCAGTCTTTTTCCTGACCTTTTGGTATTGCAATATTTGCAATACTTTTATTCAACATTTGATAAACCAATCAATTCATCAATATAGTATCGTTGAGTTAGTATCCCCATAACACAAGTCTCGCACTTACTTTGGGGCTAGCTCAGTGTGTATCTGTGTGGTTTGTCCTAATATATTTATTATTTAATTCCATTCAAAATTTGTAGCTTGTAGTTTATTCCATCTTAATCTATGTACGTATAATCATCCAAACCAAATTGATTTAAATTTTGCGCTCGAAATTTGTAATCCAGTCCCTTTTCATGGACAATCCCGAGTTTTTAACAAATTTACTCTATGTTATTGTGGTTCCTTTCGTTTCAAAAATGTAAGTTTATGATGATACAAAAATGAAATAAGCATATCTATTGGTAGTAAAATATTGTCAATATTATTTACAATAACCACTTGTATGTTTAAACTTGCGTTTGCAGACATTTGCAATAGGGTCTTTGCCATAACAAGCCCACACAATCCACATACAAGCCAACGTCCCTAAGCCCCAAAAGATATCGCTACGAGTTAACCAAGTGTACTATTTTATTTATATCTTTAAACCTTCTAAAAATTAACTCTCGTCTTGAAACTAATTAACGTCATACATAACGTCGTTCATAACTCTTTTCCTCCTGGATGAAGTGGCATCGTGATTTGATCTGATCTTCGCAACGATGCGCCCCGTTAACTTCGTGCTTTTGTCACTCAGTCGTGAGATTGCAGTGTTGTGATCTTCTGGTATAAAAAACATATTTGTACAGTTTTAGAAATTAATTAGAAGGTTTATTTGTTATTTGGCATCTTGTTTTAATTCTGAAGTATCTTGTTTTGATTCTAATTATGCAATATCTTCATTATGCAAACAATGTTTTTCATTGTTTTGGAATTTTTGTAAATATATTTCAAACCAATTTTGTTTGGTGTTATGTCACGATATACCGCATTGTCATACGTTACTGTGTCACCGTAACCAATCACAGCGTATTCCCTACAATGCCTGACGTCACACCCACATCGGCCGACCTGATTCACACAAATCACTTTCCATTTCTGCTCGTGTTCTCGACAGGGCAATCAAGAACCCATTAGAGGTGGAAATGGACAATAGCTTTGACGAAACCTCCGGAAGATACAAGGTAATGACTAGCTGTTTCAATGTTCAACATGCGTGTCATACATGAAACACGAAAGGTATGATTGTTGAGACCATTAGCTTTAATTTTTGTAGCATTTAATTCATCATGTATGCCACCTGCGATCCCATTCAATATTTAAAAACAATATACAAAATGTTCGGATCGGATCGCAGCCTTTTAGTTCCCGCACGGCCCGATCGAATTACGATCCTGTTGTTGCTCCATTTTTTTTATTATTTCCAGGATTCAAGGGTTAAATGACGTTCAATTTTACTAAAGTACTAGATGAAAGCGAATAAAATGTCTTATTGGATCACAAATGCATCAAGATATAAGACCATCAAATTAAAACTTCAACGAAGATAATATTATAAAAACACAGCTAATAAATTTTATATTTTCCAGTCCAGTTATAATGTGAGGAAGTTATGAGTTGGCAAATATATACAAATGTTATTTACATTGCTAAATGTCCCACTGTTGGGCAGTAGCCTCCCCACACTTTCCATGTATCCCTGTCTCTGGTATTTTCCATCCTAGATGGATGGATTCAAAAATCGAATCAGTCAATCAAGCTTGTTTGCAATGTACCTAATAACATAATTTATGAAAGACAAAAAGTGATACTAAAATTTTAACCCAGATGTTATGCAAAGCGGAAATTGATACACTGTGTGATTGATTTTGGTTACGTAATAATTTGGGACATAGGAGAGAAATATCTTGATATTAATCTACGGTCAAACGGAAGATTGAATAAGACTTGAGATATATTTAGACGTTAGAGTTGTCAAATTTCATAATATTTTAATTAGATCGGTGCAAACATTTCTAAAAGATATAAAATGTTTTTCCTTAACTTAGAACTTTAGGAGATCCTACTTTTAGATAGTCATAAAGTAAGTTACAATATAGCACAATAATACTTTATTGCACAAATTGGTGCAATAAAGTATAATCCGATAAGTGCAAAATGTACCCCACTAGATAGTCAGTCAGGTGATTTAAATTACAGAATTTCAGAATTATAGAATCTTCAAAATTTAAAAGTTTTATTAAGAGGACCGCGGGCGTTTAGGCGTCACAGCCTACAATACGTTTAGAAAGTTCAGATACAAGAGAGAGAAAAAAGAAGAATTGTTAAAAAAATAAACTGAAATCTTGAAAATCCACTCCAACGGGAAACAGACATTCTATCCGGTCTGGTGAAAGAAACTCGCATTATAAATATGCATGCCCAAGTAATGGGCTTTGGCGGAAGCGGCGTTCAGTACCGTCCGCAAACTGCTCTAATTGCATCGGCTGCGTGCCTTGTTTGCTTTTTTAAATCACCGATGAACGGCATAATAGGTTACCACTATTCTCATATATGCTAGCGGCCCGTCTTGGCTTCGCACGTGTAAAAACGTAATAAATTACGTTAACCTTCCTCAGGAAGGAGTCTATTGATTGATGAAAAACGCAACACTATCTATTGATGAAAAACGCAAGAAAATCCGTGCAGTAGTTTTTGGGTTTATCGCGAACAGACTGAAGGACAGACGCGGCGGAAGACTTTGTTTTATAATACTAATACTAATCCTAACTTCCTAACTAATATTATAAATGCGAAAGTAAGTTTGTTTTTTACCTCTTCACTCTCTATCTACTCAACCAATCTTGTTGAAAATTTGCATACATGTACTTTGAAATATGGAGCAGGACATACGGTACCTTTCATCCTGGAAAAAAAAAATATATATATATATATATATATATAGATATGTGGTATTGTAACTCAAGCAAATTTAGGTATTCTGAAATCATGTTTTCTTTTCAAATCTTAAAACAAAGTTCATTCCGCTAATATAATGCCGTCTCTTTCTCTTTTAGTATTGACAGTAAAATATGCTAGGTATGTTTAATCCTAATAACGTCCGCCCCAAATTTAAATCTAAATAAAAAATGACAATACTAATCTAAATAAAAATAATAATACATGAAATATGATTCTTTGGTCTCGCTTCATATTTAATGTATTATATAGCAGTAAGGGTAACATATTTTACGACGCAATGTATTCATTCATAGTGTATAAAGTAACTTTTTGCTGATTTTAAAATCTGCACGTTAAAGCAACGTGGTTTAAGTATATATACATGCAATTTTCATATTATAGTTAGTCATTACTGTAATATACAATAAAATGTGTGACTTCAAATGCATTTTGATCATTTGATTTCACGCTACCTTCGTGGAATCGATACACTTCTCGATTGTTATTGCTATCGTATCGTCGAGTAGCTTAGAAAACTGTTTCAATATCGTAATTAACTCTTGGTTCGTTTCCTAACCTATTTATATTATAGATATCTGTATATTCGTGTTAATATTCACTTATTGTTAATACTATAGTTGGATATTCTGAACTTGTACCGCTGCACGAAACGGCGCTTTAACAAGTTTGTGATTGCAATCCAAACTATCAAAATTTTGCACCATTTCAATCTCCGTTTTTAACATGTTATGCTAAAATTTTCTTGATTATGTTAGACGTTTTGTAGTTAGCTAAAGTTGTTTAATGTTTAGATATACAAACAGACTTATCAATTGGCCTCATGTTCCTCATAACTTATTATCTCTTAATGCTACGTGAATGAATCACGAGTGTCGACAATAATGCACGTGTATATCGATCGTCATTGTTGTCCGAATGATATCTCGCACGCGACTGTTGAAATTATTTCTTCCATCAGCTTTTTAGTGACTTTCAATAGCTTACTTGACTGGTCTAGTTTACATGTTGTGTAACATATTAATAGAAATCTAAAATTAGTAACATTCTAGTAATCTAAAAATTCTCGTATCGAAGGTCAAGATCTACTTTGAGTCGCTGAGCCGTGGAAAGAAGGAAGCCTCGCTTGTCGTTCAGGAATCTGAATAGATTCGGTTCTTGGTTTGAACGTATTTAATACAAAAACATAATAATTGGCATTATCAATAATTAAAATTATGATGCCAATTGTCATGTTTTCTCTACGAAATATTGAAGCTTTAATGAACGTATTTATTACATTCTTAACATAAAATGGGACACTGAAACTTACATGACAATGACAAGCAATATTTGCCTAATCACGCTTATTAATTGCCTGTCTAGTGTCTGCTTCTAACGTAATCGAATTAGAACATACCAAATAAGTTATTTCGGTCATATTTCTACAAGCTTTTTATCTTTTACATCAGACAAAAATGCTTCTAATAAATTATGACATATACCAAAAAAAATAAAAACAAGTCTATTTTTAAGTTATACCTTCGCACGCCTTTAAAAGAAAAGATTAATATTACTCCTACAGTTAATTCCTAATTTGGTCAGTGTCAATGACTTTTATTATTCTTTTGTGAATTGTGAGAAGCGGTCAAGGATATCGTTGACTAATTTTGTTTTTGTTATCTTTATCAATCCTTATTAAAGTACAAAGCTGCTATTATTAAAATTCGTAAAGAGCTATAAATAAGTGCGACATGTGGAAGATAATGTGTAGGCGTATTTTGAAGAATAATAAATATATTAGGACAAATCACACAGATTGAGCTAGCCCCAAAGTAAGTTCGAGACTTGTGTTATGGGATACTAAATCAACGATACTATATTCTATAACAAATACATACCAACATCCAAGATCCGGGTCAATCTGAAAAAGATCAATTCCCATCATGACCCGACCGGGGATCGAACCCGGGACCTCCAGTGTAGCAGTCCAGCGTGATGACCATTAGGCCACAGAGGTCGTCAGATGAATACAAGTCAGCCATAACAAATACGGTAACGCTGCTTCGCGATATGACGAGGAAGCATGTCAAACTATAACTTTCCCTCGTACGCACAAACTGAAATTCACTCGACTGGATCATTTCATGTATTCAGAAATTCGATTGTTCTTACACAAAAGTCTGATTAAGAGTATATTATTTGTAATATGACAATCATCAGTAATATGGAAGTTATGGTATTACCAATGGCAACTAATAATACTATCCTTGGTATTTACATTACCGTCTACCATGGTGATAGTAATAACATAATGTTTTAGCTGCTAACAAATATGTCAAGGACATCACATACGTTTCCAGATACTTTGTCATGCATGTCTCTTTTATCTTTGTAACTGGACATTATATTCTTTAAAATAATTTTATAGAAATGGTTTTATGATTTATGAAATAGGTTAGTAAGTCGAAGGCAAAGCTCTATTTGTACAGAAAATTCCATTAATATTTACTTGACTCTTTTAGACACGATTAGGTGTTAAAAGCGGAAACAGATTACAAACGAATTCTATAAAAAATATTGGATGATGCAATTCACAATGTTTTAAAAATTTTAAAGATTTCAATTTTAGTTCTTGTAAACAACAACGTTTTAGATAAGAATGCGTAACCTTCCGGATATAGGCCAGCATCGTGCTCTTGCATTGTTGATTTCTGCTGTGGTTATCGACAATACCCTAGGTAAAGGATGCGACCTCAAAGGGAAGTTTCAGATGTCCTCATTGCCCCGTTCCAGTTAATTTAGATGGATTTTGGACAGGTTTATCTCATTGGTTAATAAATAAAATTATTAGGCTGGTGTCGTCTCTTAAGTGTTTTAGATTTGGTTTATGTCGATGATATATCTATATAGGGTTTTAGATAGATACTTCTTTTGTACTCGGCATTTTTCTGAAATATTTCGAAACTGTAAATACTATTAATATTCAGCAAATTTAAAATTAACTGTTATATAGTGCTGATTTGTTGGTGATGGTAAATTATACAATTTATGTAGATTTTGTTTCAGATTAGCTGCTAAACAGATATTCGTTTTATAGATTTTCGCGACAAATGTTCATGGCACGATTGATTTTAATAATTCAAATGTTTATTCGTGAAAAATATAACAAAAACCTCATCTAATTTAATATTTAGGTATACTATTATGTTGACATTTATACATTTGTTCTTATGATCTCTTCCCCTTTTAAAACATTACTTTCACTTGGACGTATTCCAGAGAACGAAACGTACTCAATCAATATACAGTTTTTCCTGGAACACTTTGATGAGAAGTTCGTATTTTATTCATTTTATTTTCTCATGGGATTTTGCGACATGGCACATATTTTCAGTGACTTAATATTATTCATCCCATTTGTAGGTATTGTATAATATTTTAAAATGAAATACATCTACGATATAAACACTAAAGAAGCTGTTTACATTAGTAAAAGGTATGATATCCTCCCATATAAAACTTTTGATAATGTAAAGTGTTTCTTTAGTGCAAGATGCTTTAATTGAAATTAAAATCATTATCGTCATTGCTTCCTACTTGTGTTCCTGCTGTAGCTCTGCGAAATATTGGCTAATCAACAGCAAATTAAATATAATTTAATTGTTTGCCGTTAGATCCGTATAGTTTGTTTCATATTCACTGATAGGTGAAGACCCTAAAGAACTTAAAATGAGCTAACAAGCTACGCAATGGACGTGATGGTTTGTGAAAGAGTCGTGTGCCAGGCGATTTATTAGTGAATGGGGCGCTACCGGTAAACCTTGTCTGACGCAGCTCAGCAGTCGCGGATAGGCGCGTTTCGTCGCCGGACGCCTCTTCCTTGCCATTTCTATATCCCTGGTACATTACCGTACTCTTCACTGGAATGAATATGAATTAAAAAAACGGATTTTGGTGTGTGTGTGTGATTCACAGTCTCCTATACCGGATTTTAGCGACTGAGGATTTTGTTACTGGTGGAATAAAAAAAAATAAGGTAAAGAATTTCCCTATATTTTCAGCGGCCTTTTCAGCCTAGTCGTTTAGAGCAGGTAGAAGGAAACAGTGTATTCAGACCCTAATAGGTTTTACACTATTTTCTAGTAGACTTCATGAGTAACCATCAGATAATCGTGATTAATACAGTGATTCATAGTTTAGACGTCATAAATAAATAAACACTGCTGATGACCAATTACCTACTCGGTCCATCGCAGGATTTAGCGCAGTATTATTAGTGAGATAAAGTTCTCGACACGGCTATAAAATTTGTGCAATTTTGACCTTTATTTATACCTTATTTTAATTGGAAATAATATTCAATAAACATCGTGTGTTTTTATAACTTTTATTTCACTTGCGTTTTGTTTAGGATCTTTTTCGCCTAAGAGTTAAAAGCTATCATTTTGGTTTATTGTACTTTGCAGTGTTATCTTTAATATATAAAATGTATGTAGTTTAATGAATTTTTATAAAACCGCTTCTGCAGACCCTTCCTTTCCTAAGGGTTTGTAACCGGCGACAGCTGTTTCGCGGTTACGGTTTATGGATAGGGCCCACAATAGGGCACAAATGCCAAACACTGCCGGGCCCGACTGCTCACGACCTGACATTTGAAAATAGCAGCATATTTCTACATTTCCATATTTTATCAATATCAGATACAATGTTTGTGCCTTTGATTAATTATAGAAACATCAGTGAAAGTTCATCCATCAAAAAACTGCCAATATTTAGATGTATTATATCGTAACTCGTTAATGCATAATTTAATAATAATATTTATATTTAAATCAAATAATTTCGACATATATCTATTTAAATTATAGTAGTAAAGTAGTATAGTATTAAGAAAATGTTACACAATGTGAAATTTGTCACGTATCATACCTTAAACCTTTCCTTTTTGCACCTATAGACCAACTAAAGTAAACACAAATGGAAGGACACTTCAAAAATAGTGATATCATAAAAAAGACATGATGTCACGTGCAGGAAAACAACATCGAATTTTGTAGTTTTTTTTACAAAACGGTTTGATGTGCTGTCGATTTTACGTAGACAATCGACAGCACATCAAACTACCCAAATTAATTGTAAATTCATCGCTATTACCACCGCATAGAGATGCAGGCAATGCAGGGTATAACTTTAAACTAACTTTAAAAAAATATATAAAAAAGGCTTCTACTGAATTTGTATTAATTAGTAGACTATTATCTGGCGCAGTCTTTCTTTGTAGATAAAAATAAATAATAAACCTAGTGCAATCCGAGTGCGTAAAGTAGTAGAGTCGACAATCCATTGTCAAGATTTATGTGACTCGCACACACCACCCTTCCCGAAGATACTAAAATATGAGGAAGGAAACAGAATAGCTATCTTATTTTTGCAGACGACATCAGTGCAACGAAAGCTTTGTCTGTTGACTAAATTATATATTTTTTTAATGTAAAAGTAGCTGTTGAACCACTACTTCGTCAGCGTAAAATAGTTACTTCTGACAACATAATTTCTAGGCCCAATATTTTTGTATGATAGCCAATTAAGTCTTCTTTGGTCGTCTTTTCAACATGATTCTCATAAAAAATTCCATTCTCCATCAACTTCAAAACAATAAATTTGGGAGATGATTTAAAAAAGAATTGCCTATATAACTGGAGTCTAATAGAAATGGAGTCTTTACGAAGGTCCAGCGGTTTATAGCCGTGGAAGTGGAACAAAACCAGATAACTTTCGCATTTATAATACTAGTATGAATAGACACAGATGTTAGGAGCAGCAAAAATAATGAAGGTCCCAAAATACAACCATGTAGAACTCCACAAACAAAAGCAAAATATTATATCATCGTTTAGTCATATTTTCGTAAATTTCTGATCCAGGAGCGATTTAATTAAGATTAAATTAAGCCTTTCAAGTCGAGCCCTACGTAGGGAATTTTTGTAACTCGTAAATAACGAAGAGAATGAAATTTTAGTCTGAAAAAGATGTTTTCGTTAAAAATACAAGATCACGTCTTGTGACTTGCGTGCGGCTTCATTCATAATCTTTACGTAAATAAATAAAAAACTTAATACTTTATGTACATTTTTGACTATCAATACATCTGAAAAGAAAATTGAAACTCTTGTTTACAAAGGTTCATTTATCTATTACTAATTTTATGGGTGACATTATAGTCAAATAATAGTCGACGAGATAATGATATAGTATAATAATTTTGACTATAATGAGGATTATAAAAATGATGTTTTAGACATAAGAAACGTCAAATTAAAACACAGAAATACTCGTGGAAGACAATTGTGACCACAATCCTAAGGAACCTTTAACGAGAATGTTATTCGACCAGTATTCTATGACCTTTGACGCTGAATCAACAGTTACGTTTCAAAAGTTCTCTCTCTATTGGTTTTGTGAACAAAAGCCAGCAAAATGTTTAGGTAGGTGTTGTTTATCTTCTTCGGCATTCGCAATTTTCGGTGAGATTAATTTAATCCACCCACGCTTTATAGACCGGTAATTAAAACCCTTTTGCATATTAAACTTGGCACTAAAATAATTTCCATGAAGGCTTATCGTTTTAAACCATTTACCTATTCAAAATTGTTACACCACAATGTAATTGAAATCACGTGTTTTATAAATTGTGTTCTTTGTAAAAATAGCCGTGCACATTTTTAGCAGGAAAATTATTATCACAAATACACTGATTCTTGTTCAATTAATTCTAACGGAATCATTTTTTTATCTAGCCAAATCTTATTCTTATCGTAAAAAAATCTGTCATTGCTACTTTTCCACATAATATGCATCCTAGATTTTCCATAAATATCTGATAATAAATACTGACACAGAGTAGAATATAATGTAAGTTACTTTGACGCCGAAGATATACTTGCTTCCATTGTCATCTCACATTCTGTTCTATATTTCTCTCAGAGTACAAGATAAATTATCTCCATGTTAAGTTAGTATCTGGAGCACGTCTTTTTTCTATACAATGGATTTTTATTTATTTAACTGTCACTGGTTTCATGCCACTTTCTACTTAAGTCAATTAAATGCTACCTGCATGCGTTTCGTTCCGGCTGTTTTCCGTATTAATAATTGTTGCCTGTACAATACACGCTTTGTTGACATCAGGGAATCTGATATTATCTTGCATCGTTTTCGACGCTTACAATGGGTTCTTTTTATGCCGGCTGAAAATATGAATCTGTGCTTAGAGGTTTTGTATTTTTCGCTGAAAGCCTAATTTACACGTAAAGGCTTCTACAAAACAATAACTATAGTTACTAGTATACTTGGTTTCATTGTAATTTTAGCGATATCATATTTTACTTGTGGCGTTCGTACTAGGTTTAGTTCAATGCCATAAATAACTAATATAGGACACTAAAATGTGACGGACAAGGGTCGCTGGCCAGCTGAAATATTTAGGTCTGTATTCTAGGCGGTAACAATGAAGAGGAATGTCAAATTTACATTGGAAATTATCTGGTTCCACTCGATGTTAATATAGCTAGGAATATAGTTAGAAATATCGTTCAGTAAACTAGCAGTAACACATGTACTTTTGGTGAAGTTTATAGCAAACCTTTGCTAATCTATTTTGAAAACGTGACCCGTGTTTACCATTTCAATATTTTCAACCACTTTGATAATAGTTACATGTTTTGTTTTATTCATATCACATAGGTATAGACCATAGGTAAATCATTACCAATAACCCAGTGGAAACCAGTGGGACTAGAAAATATGTCACTTATGATACAAAAACTCCTAATAAGTTATGAAATGTAATCGAAATTCGATTTTCAGCAATTTTATGAACGCATTAAGTGCAATTGCCACAAGTCCATTAGATGGTAACCGAGGTCCAATATTGTTCGTAATAACGTTCAATTCATCAGCCATTATCGCTTGCCTCACAGCACCAGCAGCAAATATTGTAACACGATTTGTTATTAATATGTCATCACTCTCATTGGCGATTAAAATTTGTCGTTGGTTCTACGAATCGTGTGTCATAAGCGTGCGGAGCTCTGCATGGAGTTCTATATAAATTTACATTGTATTTGGTTATGCTATTGAAATGGCGCTTATCGAAGCTTACAGATTTAAAAAAGGCACAATTAGGTACCATATACACGCAGTTCAGGAATGTCATAGACATAGGGCTGATCATATTTGTGAGACTGGTTGAATTGCCAAAAAGCAAAAAACAATTTGAAACGCGATTAGAAATCGTTCTAACAATAAAGGGAACATAACACATATTTCCAACACACGATTAACATAATTGGAAAAGTAGGGCTTAAAACAACAGTATCAGTATATTTATTTTGTATCAGTATACACAATTCAACAAATAAAATTACTGGATGTGAAATTCTATATTCGTTGTTTGTTCTACTGTAAAACGGTAAACTAGCCGGCAAGGCTATAAAAGGACCATGACATCAAAAGCGAACATTGGAATCTATAGTCCAAATATTATATTTCATCATTATCTTCCCTACCATGTCGCCAATGTCTATAATATGTCTTTTCTCACCATATGTCTCTTTTCCCTACCACAACCACGTTTATTCCTGACTCCTTCATTTCCTCCTTCATACAATCCATCTCTTTCTTGGTCTCCCTGTAACCTAAAACAATTCAAATGTCGCAATTTTAGTTTGTGAATTCTCAATTCTCAACCAAGTTGCTAATAAATTCTGACATTGTGCTGATTCGCTGTTTGGTCATGACACTCGTATGTTACGAGTGCATAATTAGGGAAAGTTCTCATGAGTTTGCTACAGCTGGACAGGTCTAGGTTTCGGTACGGATTTGAATAGAAAGTGGTAGCGGCAAAGTTTATAATATCATTGCTAGATTTGACAATGTAAAATAATGGATAAAAGAATAGAACTATAGACAAGTATTAGTATACTTCTCTATAGTTCTATTCTCTATTATCTATTAATAATGTAGTCACCATCAAGCTTTATCAAAATGACTGGACATATCACTCTAAATTTAGTTTTCTTTAGAGATTCTGACTTGCACTTTCTGATTTGCAATTTTCAAACAATAAAAGTATATTTTGGTTGGTTATTTGGAACTCACCCTACATTTAAATTTACTTCACCGTATCTCGAGCATTTGATTGGCCTTTCAATATCTGTTATTTATATTATTCATCAATCATCACTAGACCACTGCTCTAATAAGTTTTCGACCTTAATATGTTTAATTTAGAGTTAAATATTGAGTGAGAGTTGATTTTGTACTCCGATATTGCAGTTCCATATCTTTAATTAAGGTCAACTTCAAATAGTTGAATCAAATTGTAAAGTGAAAAATACAACTGTCCGTGATTATTTTTAGAAAGAAAGCATATGAGTGATCTGTAGCATTCATTCGTAAGTGGCTAGAATTTATATTTTGCTCAATTTTGGAAACTGGAGATAATTGTTGACATACATTACACTTTCTAATGTAAATTCATTTTCAAATGGTTACATTTCTGTATGTTTAACCAGTCGAATATATTATAAATTTTATATATCAATCTATGGAATTCACAATCAATGTGTATACAATTCCAACTCTGTACTGTGCAGGAAGGCATGGTCAATATTATTCTGACGAACCACGTCATGCACTCTTTTAGTTCTTATGCTGGCTATTGGCACTATTGACAAACAGTTCGCCGTGCATTGTTGGATTTTCTTTGCGATAAAAAAATATCTTACATGCAATCTACGCTATACGCGAACTTAGACTAATGCCACGCAAATGAACGTGCCTAATGTTAATTTACATGGCATTTGTCTTAGTTCGCCGATAAATAGATGGGATTTTCTCATTGACATGATTAATAGCAAAAAAATAACACCAATCTGCAGATCTACTACCATGTTTATATTTAAGCAATGTCATTGACATTGTGAAATGTGAATGAAAGTGCATTGAACTTATGCCAGATGCGTAGGCGCAAATAGAGCAACCGAACAATGTACTGGTGTCCTTTTTTATGAACCGTATAATTATTCAGTGATTGGTACGCTTGTGAACAATAAAGTCGTGATTGATGAGCTTGAAATAACAATAATTAGAACTATTGATACATTTACAACATCGTTAGATAATTATTTATCTAATGGTGTCATAGGTACATTGTAATTGTATGGTTTAACATACTCTTACACATCACATTTTTATATGGCCTACTGTTGAGCAAATTGTTGACTCACCTTTGAGAGTAAAAATCATACACTCATTGAAAGTTCTCCCATAATTCTGGTTACCTTTATTTGGCTGTGTAATTTAAACTTCCATTAATCACGTTAAACTACACGGAACTCAAACATTACGCAGATTAGTTAGACAAATGAGGCTATGTGTTAAGTTGCTCGCAACTTTAGCGTAATGCGTCAAACTTTAAGAAAATGTATGTTCATTAAGCGAATACCTTATGTCTATTACACGAAATAGTTTGGTTTCAAAACAAAGCCGAAACTGATGCCTGAATTAATTTTTTTTAGCATATTTGTGAAAGACTGTAGCTTCTGTTGTTCTGTACTTTTTACCTTACTTCTGTCGTGCTACTTTTTGTGATAAAATTTGTCTAGTTAGAAACAGAACCAGAGATGCCAAAGAATATAAACCTACTTGGATAATCAGGACTTCGAAGAACTTGTATACAAAGTTATAACAGGTTTCTAGACAAAGAAAATTGGGGTTACAGGAAAATTTAGTACAAAACAATATCCGGAATTTCGGGAAAGGAAGCCGACATAAGACAGACACGGCAATGTACAAAATTGAATTGATGAAAATGTAGTCATAGATAAGCATCGCGTTGAGAAAGAATTTATTCATATGTCAGTGATAGTGTCTACACGAATTTTTTAATTTGCGATTATACCTCTGTAACAACTGTTTAGTTGTATTCTTAGCCAAAACTTTGTTCCAGCTAACAACCCACGTCGAACTTAGACTGAACTGAACTGCCAAAAGACGTTATCATAATAGTTTATCTCCATTGAGTGGGTCTTGAAGATCCTAGACGTGATAGTGTTACCTGACAGGGTTGCCACTTGGATGCTAAATTGTGGTTACATTTTGAGAAACGTCGACTTAATGTAATTACATATTTAATTCTCTTATGTGATAAGAAATATTTTGAAATCCTTTTGAATAGCCCCGCTGAGAATTGTAATTTTTGTCGTTCCCGCAAACGTAACATTTTAAATGACTACTTATTGTTGATAATGTATTTAAATTATTATTATTTAACGGGAAAATTATATTGTTGTTTTTGTTCTTAATTATGTACTAAACTTTTATCATGTAACAGGACAAGAAGCTTGTTATTTCCATCCTATTAAATTATTAGCAAATATTACCAAGTTTAGAATTTGTTTTACTGCAAACAGTATAAGTTAGTATTTTCTGAGCTCGTCGTCAATGCTTGTACGTACGTACACACTTATTTGCTCAATAAAAATAACAATATAAAAAGTGAGGTAAAGACGAACTTTCAAGTTACGAGGCAGCTGATAAAGGCTAAGTTTTAAAAAATGAGCAAGTGCAATAAACACCGGTTCAAATCCAGCTGCCTTTGCTGCACTGCGTCATACTTTTTTTTCTTTATCTTAACTAGTTAATTTGATCTATTTTCATCAATATTAGGTAATCTATAAACATAGCAACCTTTAGCTCTATCTAAACACATAATTTAACATTACATTCATGCCATACTACTATATATTAGTAGTAGTTTGCAACAACCCTATTTCTTTATATACCAAAACAAATACAAGGTCTTGACTTTTACCCGAGTAGTAGATAATCAGACAATGCGCGACATTGACCAGGCGCTATCTACCGACATCGAAACCCTTGAAATTTAAAGCGGCTTGTTTGTGACTGTGGATAAGGATACTGTTACTTCCGAGGCAAAAGGTGCAAAGCGTTAATCAAATGGGGGAAACTGTTGAGAAATATGTGTACGTTGCTCTTTCTCTTGTCTTTCTTTGAATATCAATCGCCTTACCTTTTTTGCGACTGAAATCTTGCTTAGAATAAAATTAAACACTCGAGCGAGAAACCACGGTGAGCATGTCTCCCAGGGGAGGAAGGGTGGTACAATAAAGTTTCTGGATGTGTATCCGAAACTTGGAACAAGTACCTACCGTAAAATAAATTGTTCGATCGCCGTTCTGATAATCAAATGTTTCGCTTTTATTTATTGTAGGCGTGGAAGAGAAAAGGGAAATAAACAGAAGCATCGGAATAATGTTATTTGCCTGTGAAAGACAAATCTTCTCGGTTCTTTGCTTGTTTTTTTTTATATTTCACTCATCAATACAGTATTGATTGAATCAATGACTAATAACGATAAAGTCTTGCGTAATTTCTCACAACCTTTTTGTGATTTCACAGAACCCTAAATTTCAAAAAATCTTTGTAAAATTGATGTAATTTGCACTTGTTAATTCTCCTTATACATGTTAAGCGCCCTAATTGTGATAAGACATATTAAGAGCCATTAGGAATATTATGGACAAATCAGCAGTGGTATTTTGCGAATCGCACGCACGTGCCGAGGATCATAATGAGCTTTGCAAATTGAATCATCATATTCGTGTTAAATGTAAATATGAACAATCTAACGACAGTCCTTGAGACCTTATTTGCATTGCAAATTAGCGTCTCTGCATTCAATAACTAACGGTTGTCCGTGACTTCGTTCGCGTGAAGCGCTAAAAGGTAGCCTATGTTACCCATGAAAATCTATTTATATGCCAAATTAAATTTTGAGTTTATCCGTTACAAACGTGAAAATCTTTCCACTTCATTATTTTAGTATAAATAGTTTAACATTAGACGGTATTATTGATATAGATCATTACGTTGTAGTAATTTCATGTTTTACGCATAATGTTCTCATGTAAATTCATTTATTGAACGACTTGGTTGTATCTTATCATTCGGTGCCAGTTTTAACTAGGTTACGCCAAATGTTTGAGCATTTTAAAGGAGCTGCGGTAACTTGATGATTTGCGTGTCTGTGTTTATGTTTCAAATTCATACGTCGGATCATTTACTGGTTATGCTTCTGCTAATAGAAGTTGTTTCCAAAACCGTAGGTACATGTTTATTATACTGTTGAGTTGGAAGAATATATCCACTTACCTTGGATTCCTAAAAAAATAAGATCAAAGAGATAAAAATACCGAATCATGGTGCGAACGTATATACGATTAAATTTTTCACTAAACGATGTTTATGTCTGTAGAGCACTTGCAATAACTATTTAGCAAGATGTGGGCGATTTTGTTAAAAATCACTACTGGATGGTGTAAATATTAAACAAAGCTATTAATTTGTTGAAATTTGGTAATCAGCTGCCTAGGCTTAGTCGCCTCATAGGTACGATATTCGCGGATTTTTGGAGATTTAGTTTTAAACTGATTAAGCTTTATTCTATTAGTGACTTTTTACCCTCTTCGTGATCCCTCAGCTACATCATGTAGATAACCAATAATGCCTATTTCTAAAATTACTATGGGTGCTAAACTGTAGTACTGACGATATTAACCGCTACCATCGAAATAACTTTTGTATTTTACAATAAGTTGAGCGAAAGTAAATCTGACTGTGGTTAAGGCGTAGCAGTAAATTTTAAATAAAGTTTTATCCTAAAACCCTAATTAATAGAACAAAAGCGTTAAAGTGTGTATCTTTATGTGGTTCATGAATATCTCACAGCCTTCAAGCGAGCCAGAAATCTCTGGCCAAAATAAAGTCATTTATTTTAATTAATTTGTATTTCAGATTAGTAGATCAAATTTGAAGCAAACCTCAAGTAGATATGGCATTAGGCCCGAAGAAAAAATAATTAAATAGCTCTACTACAGGGCAACAATATCGAATTTTGTAACATTCTGTTTCAGAATGTTGATAATTACACTTAACATTGTTGTATTCATTTTTTATACATATTATTAATGTTAAAGAAATGTTTGTATTTGACATCGGGTTGAACGGCTTGGAAGGAGATGGGATGCAATAGGGTAATAAAAAACAATTGTAATGTTTTGTAAATGTTATGGTGACTTGTTTTTTTTTTCGTTTCTTGTTTGCAATCGCCCACCTGCTGGTAACCTAGCTAGTATTTAAACTCGAAAACGGTTTAATCCGTCCGTTCCCAGACAATTTACGAGAGGTCTCAATTCCGCGCACTCCTTGTATAATACTTGTACCGGTCACTAATCCGGTTTAGTCTAGACCAAACCGGACTGCGTCTATGCAAATCTCTTGATATGGGTATTCATGCACTCTCAGAGGGGACTCGGTGACAGGAAACCGGAATAATTCTACTTCAGAATAAGGTTTTACCCTACGTGACATATGTATGTGTACAAACGTATTGTTTTGTAGGTCTTATCCTTCTGAGCCTTAAGGAAGGAATTGAATAATTACTGGAACAGGTGTTCAAAATACCCAGTTTTCCGGCCTAAAGTGGCACTTTCCTTATTTATTCTGTAAAGTAGGTATCATTTAAAATTAACGTTAAGGTAGATTCCTGTAAAGACAAGAGGGTCTTTTATAATAATTACTTTGAAAAACCTACACAAAACATGATAACTTTGCTGATTATTCTGAGCAAACATATTTTTAAGATTTCGTTTTTTGTTCTCAACAAGCACTAATTTTAAGTTTTTTTTTTATATTGTCTTAAAAACCCAAACTTAAATAAACATATTCCTTCTTTGTTTCTATCTACATCAGTATATGTTGCTTAATGAATTAGATAGTTCGTTTCGGTTCTAACGATCGTGTTGTCATTCGTTTCATCCAATAACTGTTACACAAGTCGCCATTAATTTTGTTGTGCTAATTTCGCACGCTCTCGTTAACCATCTTCCCAAATTCTGTTGTTGTACGACAAATTATAGTAACCATTATATAATTGTTGTATTTGATGTTCACATAGTTATATACAGTGTCGAAATTACCTCATGTTCACCTCCATAGCAGTTTTGGGCAGTCAGGCATATAAAAACCAGCCCCGAAATAGATTTTATGCCGCATTTATTTTGTTTACTTTTAGGACACACCTAGTGGGTAGGTATGTAAAAGGTACGGGGGATGAATGTAATGATACTCCTTCATTACATTATAAAAATCTCTTTATTGAATTTCGAACGAACAACAGAAAAACTAACAAGATTTTATTTGATGTATGTTTTGACGCAGTCAGCCCCTGGAGCTGAATAAGATTACCTGTATGTAACAAAAGAATTTACTGTTTTCTGATAATAATATATTTTAATTAATAAGCGATCCCAATTGCTACATGACATAATAAGATTTTTTTGCATATTATATGTTTTTTAAGTCAACACAATCATCATTTTAGCGTATTTCTGCCCACTGCTGAGCAGAGGCCGCTCTTCACGTGTGCCATTCTTGTCTGTTCTTCGTTACATTGTTCGCCCTCTCATTATCTTAGTGATAATGATAATTGCTTAAATTAAATTCAAATGTATGTAATTTAATATTTAATACTATTTTTCAATAGATCATATTATATATCTAAAGAAACACGTTCCAACGTGTTTCTTCAACATTGTCTGTTTAGGTCAAAGAAATCGGTAAATCGATTTCTTTGTAATTGTTGACCTAAACAGACAATGTTTATCGCATTTGATTTGGGCATGCGTGGGAATATCTATGTTTTTCTTAGTTGGCCATCGCATTACACAATCAAAGCCAAGACTAGACAGATTTTTTTTTATGACAACGATATATATGAGCTTTATCATGTCTGGTTAATTGGTTAAAGCGATGAAAAAATAATCTCTCACATATAGAAAAACAATCTCTTTAAATTTATCGTTATTTAAAATTATAACTTTAAATCGATTACGTTAAATTTGTACTTGACATTTCAATGGGTTCATATAAATGAATGGCGTTAAAATGCCCACAAATATAATAAGGATGGATAAGGAGTAATATCATCACCTACCACGCTGTAATGGCCCATACTGCTTGCACCAGTGTAGAACCAATCAAATAGCTAGACATGCGTTCGCATTGTGATATGATGGGAATGCGACCACACATTTTAATCTCACAATATCGGTTACGATATCAGCAATCTCTATTACTTTATGTCGAATGTTTGTGTTCGTGTTTTGTAACGCAGTGTGAATTGTGTATGGAACGAGGTTATGAACTTGAAGCTGGAGATTTCTGAGCAGCAGAGATTCTTACACGGCTTATTTGTGTTCTACTCTTTGTATAAAATATTATTTTATATTATTTTTATTGCCCTCAATATTAAATATCTCATTATGTATAGATTTTAATAGCGGTTCTATTATTCTTAATTTCTTCACCAATACTCTTAATCATATTTCCAAGAATTTGTTTTTCTAATTAAGATTTACTATTTAATTGGTTTAAGCAATCAAAAATCATCTCTCACCGCGTTATAATTTTAAATCGATAACGTTAAATTTGAACTTGACTTTTCAAATGTTTCAAGTATAAATGAATGACGCGAAAACGTCAAGAAAATAAATATTTCCTAAATTCGAAACTGACTGTGACAACATAGTGAGGGAAAGCTAATCGCAAATTCTGATTAAACGTTACGTGTGTTACACTCATAACATAACAATCCACGAATCGTGTGCGCCAATGGATGAATTTGGATGAAGCGAAAGCAACAATACAGTGTATTGATCTCAAATGATCTTATTTTACGCAATTCTACGCAATCGGACATTGAATTCGAACGTGACAGAGACAAGTTTTGTATTTGTATTAGGACAACATTTTGTATCGGGATTATAGGCGAACATAATGTGTTCGATCGTGCTAAATATCGAGTTGTTTGTACAACCCATGGAGTTAGTAGGTACTCCGTACAACTACTAATTCCATGGTACGATCATAATCCATAGAATCATATTCCATAAATTATCTATTCGATTTTTAAATTTTGTTTGTCGCGAATTAGGATTTTAACTCAAATTTCTCTCTGTAAATGGAGTGGGAAAAAATACGAGACGAAAAATCCTAGCATCACCTGTCATTTTAACCCTTTATCTAATTAATCAACTAAATAATCCCACGACGTAGTCAACAGCAAAGTATAGTTTCTAACTTGGAAATGGCAACAAAGACTAGAGTGACAGAACCTCGTCCATCAAAACTCCTGATTGTAGCACTTATGTCGTAGGACTAAAAGGCGATTGCCGCATTTCCCGCCCACCCAACTGGCACTCATTGAACGAGCACAAAAGAGCTTTTCAAGAGTCGATAAAAGGCAAAAGATCGTAAAATGTTATATAGATAATATTCGTTTTAGTATCGTATCATTTCTGTTTAAAAATTACTCTTGTAACGAAAATTTTATGATAATACAAACACTGTTTTAAATGTTAGTTTTAGTTTTCAATTTTAGAGAAATTTAAACTACAATCTCTTACCATATACTGGATCAGATAACAAGCCTAACAGTATCAAAAATAAATACAGTGTAAATGACTATTCCTTGTGCAAAAGACGTAACGATAATGTTAAAAAGCAAGCGAACTAAAATAGAATTTGTCAGTACCTACATTGAAAGTTGCAAAACTAGATCTGGTTTATCGGATATCGTTGAGCTGGTAAAGGAGTTAGTTTCCTCTGTTGACTTTATTGGTGAGATATTTGTAGTCGTCTCTTATTTCACCGTGTCATAGTTTCACTTAACGATAAAATTATATGTTAAAGCAACTAACTATATACGCTATTGATTGATTGATTTATTATGTACATATTTACTAATCAAATACATGTACGTTATACTTTTACGAAAGGTTGCTTGTTAGTGCTATAATATGTAAACTCGAGGCAAATTATCATATCTCTGTACCCCATAAATTCGTTGGTTGTTATCATTCACCGAGGTAACTAAATTTATTCAGATCTTTGATGACACAAGTGTCACTAAGCAAACATCTATACTAATGTTGCAAGCTATGTAGTAACTATTGAATGGTCACATGAGCCAAGGTCGCGCTTTATATTGTGGACTCTGAATATACAATTATTTTCTTAATTCCATGCAATTTTCTGAATTAGTTTCTTTGAAAACGCGATACGAAGAATTCAGAATGCTAACTGTTCTAGTAATAATAAGTATGGTTCTCTGAATTAGATCACCCTATTCATCATTGGTGATTTTATTAAAATTGTAGATGTTTATGGAATATAGTTTTTTTGAAGTTTAATAACTCGGTAGGTATATTTTATGTGAAATACAAGCGAAATACAAGAATGTTACTATATACTCGTATACATATATACTTTTGTGTTCTGGGTGAAACCAATTTAATATTTTTACCCCTTACAACTACAACCTTCATCACATTGGTATCAAGAGTAAGAAAATGTTTTGCTCCTCCAATAATATACAAATTATGAATCAGCCACGAACACGATCAGTCAAGATCAGGTTACTGGAATATGTTTTATGACGTCATCTAGTTCTTCTCTCAACACGTTTGAATGCTTTCAGACGTGCGTGCCTCTTCTATCTGTGACTCATTTGTGAAGTGTATAGGTATATCATCATTCTCTAATCTTTACTAATCTTCAAATTAACTAGCCTTATAGAGCTTTGTTGTGTCTTGTTGTCAGAATGTGTTAGTTGTCAGAATTTGGATCTGAATTTGATTTTTTGGTGCAAGAAAAGAAATACGGTTTTGAACACGCATTTAAGTCCGTAGCTGTTATTTCATGTTATGTTTTGTATTTATTTTAATACCTTTGTCTATGATACTTATCAGTGATCCATTCGTTTGCAATTCGAGTTTGGACGTAATCCAAACCTTGTTGCTAGCCAAAAGATTCGCGCAGTTGTCGGGTATATTTCCAAAATTGACATTAGTTATGATAACGGAATTTTATACATTGTTTACTATTTGTATTGTTTTGTTTAAGGATAATTTCAGCATTCATACTTATAAATACTTAACAAAATGTGTTGCTAAAGTTGGCTATGCAAAATAAACGTATCCTATATGCAAAACAGTTTATCTGAAAATGTAGGACTAAATAAAAACTATACTATATCAATACAATACTAATATCATTAGCGTAAACACGCGCCATTAAACAACCAAACGTGGTTAGTCGACCTCATTTAGATAATTCGCTAAGATCATTTCCCTTCATTATAGTATTGAATTGAACATGCTAAGGATGAATCAGTAACACGCCACTTTTTTAAAGTTCCGCTAATTTGTATTATCACTTTTAGATCCATGTTCATAGGTCGATTGTAAATGACATTGATTCATTATCACAGCCATTTTAATTTCCCCTTTGCTTTTGATGTCAGACTGTGAGGGAGTTAGATTAACATTTACATCAATATTCACCCATTACGTCCCAGCATTGCGAATGTTACCTGCACAGATTTAAAAAAATCCAATAATTTATATTTATACCAAACTATACTTATACCAAAAGAATTACATACCTACCATATTCATTTGGAATAAGTATTTTAAAGTATTATTGTGTGAATTTAATGTCATTAGCAATTTAACAACGCAAACCTTGACCTCGCTTCGAATAAATAAGTGGACAAGCAATGAATACTTAACTCCGAGCAAACAGAGCCCCATCGGCCGGAAAAAGACAATATTTGCTCTGTTTCACCACGGACCACGGGCGGCTTAATATTTAAAATAGCTGTTGATTGTGTTTGAATTAATTCGTTATTGTCCAGTATTGCTCATGTCATTGTATTAAGTTTTAGTCTAAGCGCTTGCTTTTGCCATGGATTCGACGTATGTAGAATTGTAGGTGTCTTTCGGGTTTATCTAATGCTTCTTTTCCTTCAAACGATGATTGTAGTCATATTTTCTAATTTAATGGCCACAACTGGGACCCCTCGAACTCTCAATTACTGTATGAATCTCATACATCTAATTTATTACTACACCTGCCTAGTTGATTGGCTATCGCTGTTTCAGAACTCCGTGGGTACCTTAAAACTTATACATTTAATGGTTACATAATTGTAAGTTTTCTTTGTTTACAGATAACATTATCAACTGACCAGCCTATGTTTATGCGGTGAACCAATCGGCCGAACCCCTTCGGTGAGTAACATCTTAAAAAACTATGTAGTAATGTTACACATCCAATATTGGTGTCCTAACTACTATTGGTGTAGGAGTTGAAGGCCCTTAAAATGGAAAAATATTGTCATGTTAAAAAATCGTAATCATGATACTTACATTTCCGATTTCTAGAACCAGAAAGTAGAATTATTAAGCCTCTTACTGAATACACATAACGCATTAGTTATCATACTTAGAATGTATGTTATGTTCTTTGAAATCCAACCTAATTATGCTGAAAAGCCTAAATGCTCACCTATAAACATTAACTATGAAAATGTTTGCGAGTTCTTGGCAGAAATATGAATTTTCTTCAGTGTCATATTCATTGCACTAAATTTGAATAGATAAACATGCCTGCTATTTTAAAGCGATCCCATGGCATCCTGTGTTACTTGTGTCGGTGTGATGGTTTACGACATGAATGCGAGCCAAACGAACCAAAAACCCAGGCGTTTTTGCTTTGTGTTCTGCAATTTTATATTCGTGACCTGTTTTATTTAAATGCCACTTCCAAATGAGCTTTTGAAAATGTTTTGACATTTATTGGACAATGTTGATATATGCGGATATTGTATTTAAACTTTTGTTATTTTTATCGTATTTTGGCAATCATGTTGCTAGTATACTATAGCAAAAATCTTAATCGGCATGCTTACACGGAACGTCTTCAAGTTTGAAATCTGTATCTTCATTCAACAACAAGTTATATTATTAGTATCAGATTTCAGTTGTAGATTCAGCTGTTCTACATTGTTGTACATTTAATAAAACCGTGTCTTATACATTTCCAAAAGTACTATTCACATTGTAATTATGGACACGATTATGACTTAACGTTAGCTGAAACTCCATTCTTGGGTATCGTATTAAGATTATCAACTACTTATATTAAATTCCTGTTCATTCAAGTTGCTAACTAAGTATGTTAACATTGCTTTGAAACTAGTCATGTAACACGAAAGCAGAGATTATATGACCAGAGTTAGTTCAAGAGCAAACTTCCATGTTCCATACCATCACAATATGGTTAGGAATACTTATATATATGATAGGATTTGGATGGATTTCCTGTATGTAGTCTTGTTGATGTTTGTGACACAATCACGGTTCAACCGCTGACGGTTTTAATGAAATTTTATATGACGTCAGTTAATATGTACGGTATTATTTATCTATAAGTTCCCACGGGAGAACGAAGCGAGATATTAACAAATACATTTTCTACAATGTCTTCTATATGCATTTCTTAAAGACGTGATGCTTTATCTGTGTTAACTTTTTATTTCTAAAACCGTATACTGTATCTGTTTATATCTGAAGTTAACCATCTGATGCGACAAGCCATATCTATTCCAGTTCACCGGTGTGATTGTACACTTAGCAGCACATAAACCTGCCCAAATTCATAGCAAATTCGCCTCTATCACTGTCTCATAGAGGTCATGCTGGATATACATGCAGTGGACAGTTCGGAGCAATTTGATCGGAAACTATTAGTTCATTGCCTCCTTGGAGAGTCGCCAGCGCGATATAATTTAGCCTGCTGCTGATAGCTGGAGTTAATGCGATAGTGTTAATTAATAGCGTCTACATGTTCTATCATATTTAATACTAGTGGCCCTTCCCTGCTTCGCTCGGATCAAACCACTATGTAACTTCTGAACGTTTCGTCTATCTCTGTGCCACATTTCATTGAAGTCCTCTTTATAATATTAGTATGGATCTGTTCTCTTTATAATATTAGTATGGATAATTAAGTCCCTTATGTGATTAGAAGAATCAGATTTTAGAAATATTTGATCTTGATTGAATAGTAATATTCTGCTAATATCAAAGCATAATTGAAACGTGATCAACATCATTGTCATAATTTTCAGACTATATCAAACATCTGCTGGATATAGACCTACCTTTTTTCGCGCCACTTCCTACGCTCCTGTGCCAGTCTCTACCATCGCTTTCCCATGACCCAAAACAATGTCACCTGACCAGCGGCCTGGTGGTTTACCGGCCGGTTGAAACGAGATAATAATGTTTTATTTTTTTGTTTTGTCTTCTTGTTAGCAACTTCCTGTGTGGCCGAGCTCTACGTAGAAAAACAAAGCGTCGATTTTCAGAATGCAACCGTCTCACAGTTGTCTGTCATAATATAATGATCTTTTGTTCCGTGCACTTCCGACATTAAATATTAGTTTTTTATCATCTTCTACATCGCGAATAAGTCCATAATAAGCTTCCATGTTGGATTGTCAGACATAATTCCATAAGCTGACTTGTTAGATATAAATATTTGAATAGATCCAAAGCGTGCCATTCGACATAATGTGCCTAAGTGTAAAAGGTGATATTGTGTGTATATATAGTCGTGTCGAATCGAGTCATTTATATATTTTTGATGTCCATGAAGGAAGTGAATACATATATTACATATATAAAATATACACAAATACATATATAAAAAGTGTATCGTATAAATTAGTATCCCATAACACATATCCTGAACTTTCTTTGAGGTCTCTAACTCCATGTCCATATATAATAATACGTTGAAATAATTTCAACTGTCCTTGTCACTGATCATTTTTCACAACCCTTTCCCGACGACAGACTTCGTTAAAGAAAGGGTCAACAACACGACTCAAGTTTAAGGCAATCCATCTCGGCAGAGGGCGTTTTAGTCTCCTTCAGTCTTTCGTCACGGCAAATTGACCCCGCTGAATTAAATCTTCTTACAAGCCATTTCTTTTCACAAGCTTCTCTTTACGAATAACTTTCAATATAACTGCGTACCTAGCTAAACTCTAAACTGAAGAACAAAATATATAAAAATGTTACTCTGATCGACTTTGATTGGTGAGACATGAAACATATGGTACAGATCACAAGCGTTGTTATTAAAATCTACAAAAACCGACGACACGAGATTGTTCATTTGTTAGGTTATTTTGCCAAATGAAAATAATTCGCTTGCCATAATCTTCTCAAACACCGTTCCGATTCACAGCCAACATGATCTTGTGTGTACATCCTCCTTCTTATATATATTTTACTTATTATTTAAAACAATGAAAGGGAAACTATGTGCGACTTCTTCTCGCTAACTCTACTAAGAGGCGAAAATCTTTAAGTGTCGGTTATATTTAATTATCCTCCCTACCCTAGATTACTTCTTACAGTTTACTGTTCTTCATAATAAGTCAATGTCATGTCTCACGAATACCTTAGATACCAGTAGTTTGTAGCTTGTGAGAAATAACTATAAATATTGACGAGAAAAAGTTCCTGTGAAGGTCTAATTTCTGAATAAATCAATTTTAATTAGAATTTTGAATTTAGACGACTTGAATAAATATGATACCAGTGTTAGCAATGACACAAACTGTGAGAAAGAAAGACTGTACTTCAACAAGACTCAGGTGTGACTTCAGACTTATCTAGGAGCGCTAAAATTAGAATGTAACAAGCATACGTTCTGCAGTGGCGTCTTCCATTGTTTATTGTGAAGGGCGCAGATACTAAGAAATGTAACACTTTGTCTGTAGGGTTGGCAAATTACACTGCAGCAAAAAATACGTTTTGTTCCAAATTTCTCCACAAGCTTTTATTTAGTTTCACCTGTCCTGAAGTTTTCTTGTATCAAATCTTACAGAGGTGAACTTTTTCAAGTCCTTTCCCATGACAACGCATTATTACGATAAAGATATTGACTTGATAGCCAGCATAACATATAGATAGCGTTAACTACATCACTATTTATTAGAATAGTTAAAAACCAAATGATCTTAATTTCAAAAGATTCCTGGAACTCGAAATATTCTCTATATTATATCAACTCCCACAACATCTTCCCTTGTTATTGCTACACGATAAGATCGGGCAATGCTCACTTGAAACCTATTTAGGTCGTATTCTACCTCTACCGTTTTGCCAACGTATACTACAGAATTCTAAACACATTGAAGCAAGCACGCCTACGCTAAAGTAATGTTATTGCAGAATTGTCCACATAGTCACGTCGGCATTCACCTAAAAATGTCAAATGGGCGAATACCTAAGCGATGTGGGGATAAAAGCATGTGTTTAAATAAAATTGTTTTTTTTTTCGAAAGTAGATCTTCTTGTAGGTATATTTTTAAGATGCCTAAACATTTCGCTGTTGTTCCTTTCACATAGATCAAGTGAAAAATCTAGCACTTTTCTCCCATTTTTAAGTTATCATCAGACATTGACTTACAGTTCAGCTTTTTATTAAATGTCTTTCAGAAGCCAAGAGTCGCGAGACCGAAAGGCCATATTTATAGCTGATGCTTATTGGTAGATTACACTCAGAAATAGAAACTTTAATTAATTGAGAAGCAGCTGGCATATCTGCCTGTTTGCCTGCTTGATAGTATAAAAAAAATGTGTTTCTTTCGATCCCAGACCAGCATGGAAGCAAGAAATATCATAAAAAACCATTAGAGCCGCTTGGTTGGTCCCAGCTCCAAGCCCCAGGCTTTAAGTCTGTTTTTAACCACCGACGCGAAAAGAGCGGTGTTATAAGTTTGACCGCTAAATGTGTCTGTCTGTCTGTCTGTGTACGTGGCACCGTAGCTCGTCACGGGTGAACCGATTTGAATACGGTTTCTTTTTGTTTAATAGCTAATTTTTATGCGGTGGTTCTTAGATATGGTAAAAATCGGTTCAGCCGTTCAAAAGTTGCGAAATGAATATTGAAAGTCGGGGTTATTTTTATTTGTCTAACAAAAAAAAAATTCTGTAATCTGCCAACCCTAATGTCAAGAAAGTGTAAAGTAAGACTCAGCTTCATTCCGTGTACGTCAAAGAAAACGGCTCCACGCGTTATTTTAGACGTGAAATAAAACCGCATCTCTTTGCCTTTGCGTGTCTGTGACAACTCAAACCAACTTTGAGAACCACTGGCCCTTTTAAAAACCAACCAACAAATAACCCAGATTTTCTTTGCGACCTAGTTTGTTTAAAAAATATATTTGATCCGTATCCGTACGTATTTACCAACAATATAGTCATGTTTAGTTACACTCCTGACTCAATCATACCATTTTCTATAATGACACAGATGATTGTGTTTCTTCATAATCATATACACACAATGAGTATGCGTGAAACAAATATATTTCCATATTTAGTTGTGCCTGACACTTCAATTCAGCAATCATTACAATTTCTCTATATCTAAAATGTTATCAAAATCCTACACATGCTATCAAAAATATATCCTAAATAAAAGCCAGTTCTTTAGCATGATCAACAGCGTACACCAGGCCGGCTGACTGAGATGGCCAGAACACAAGGACAAGAAGCCTCCTCTCTCTTCTACACAATGGGCCATTGTCCTTACTCACTGAGCATTTCGGGATCTGGGGTAAAGGTGTATTTACACTAAACGAGCGAGTGCACATTGAGCTCATTGTATCCCGATTCGACAAATGATGTTAGTTTAAACAGATATAGAGAATTTTTCGTGGTTCTATCAGATTCTAGGAATATTCTAGGAATGCTCGTTCGCTTGGCGTAAATTTCGATACAGCATGCGAAGGGCTTGTGTTTTGTTCAGGCTGATTTACATCAAGCGAATGCTTATTCCCCATGCCTGGCTCTTCAGTCTTGCCCGGTCCGGACATGCTGTCAAGCTATAACCAACCATTGGTTGGACAGCCACATGCTTTAGTTTTCCTTTGGTTTAAACGCTACTCGAACAAAGCAATGCACTATTTGAATGCTCTTGCTGATGTTCGTTCGTTTAGTATAAATGTACCTTAAGTGAAGTCATTGTACGATCGTGTTCTTGTGTTTTTGGCACCATTTTGATATGCGATAGGCAACCAAAAGAGAATTTATAAAATATCCTTGTTTCAACATCTGTGTTTCGTATTATTTGTATACTTTGACCCTATTATTGTTAATTTACACGCGTAGTTGGATGGAAATAATAATTTAGTCTAATCTAATAATAAATTTCATTTAAAAAAATAAATGAGATCTATTATAAGGTCAATAACATCCAATTGAATATAACTGTACTATCGATCACATGTCAAGTCCTGCGATTTTTTATGCCGCAGCGATTAATTCGCAATTAATTTGGTTAGTTTGTTGTACTCTTATATGTATACCACCACACTAACAAATTACAAAATTTATTCATAAGAAAAAAGTCTACCAAAAGAGAGCGACGGAAATTAAAGCGACTCCGAATTAAAAAGTTAAGCCCTATTTCACAGGAAACCAACAAGATTCCATTATCATAATGGATGTATAATATTACATTAATAAAGGCCTTAATTCCCTCGAAAGATATCGAGGCTAATCTGGAAGTAAATTGCGTCAATTAAAAACAACAATATTTTATGAAAGTAACACTGTAATTAGTAATTGTACTGACATGGTCCGCAATTGGCATGATAGAGCTATTTAATGTAAGGCTATTTTTAATGCATCGAGGAGCACGTCGTATTCTAAATCTTGATGACAACCTACGTACGAATACATTATTTAAACTCGAGAAGTTAACTTTGTCACATTATAACCCACCCGTACTAAAAATAATAAGTTTGCCAAAAACATCAGTCTGTCTTTAAAAATTGGTCATCAAAACCGCTTGATTCATAAGCGAGTTAGAAAAATATCGTCCAATGCAAACAACGACGGCAATTTAGCAAATTCTTTTAACTTTTCAAGAGCTTATGCTATTGTCTGTATCATTACATGGAATGCAAATGATTACTAACAATATTGTTCAATATTTTGCACTTTTATTTTTCGTACACAGCGTAATTTTAAAAAATTGTGAACATGCTTAAAATGATCTCCATCGCCGCGTTTCAGTTCAAATTGTATTCAAACAAGGCCTAAGTAAACTTAGTGACGGCGCAGGCGCACCTCAAGCGCATCGGGCCGAGGCGTTTGAGCCCAAAATCTAATGGCTTCACGGTCTGCGACTCCTTATATGTTTAAAACATTGGGCATAATGGTCTTATTTGTTACAACGTCATATGTACAGCAACGACCTTGGTTTTCTCGTGGCTTATATGTCAGGCTTAATTTTTTTCAGATTGTAACTTTTTAATAGACTAATAACGTTGAAGTTAACTTTCCTCGCTTTATTATACTCTGTACTATCGCGTATCATAACAAATGATGATTATTTTGGTATAGTTGATGCGTTGACTACACTACAGTCTAGTGTGTTTATCTATCAAGGCTTATGAACACTTTCTTGTAAATTTTAACAACAAAATATAAACTTAAATACTAGGAACTAAGCCAAACGATGACTGACGCAGAACTACCAAATATATAGATTTGAATTTTGCTTTGGAATGTATATTTCGTATGTCTAAGGTTAAATAATAAAACAAACAAAGAATGACCCGAAAGTATTTTCTGAAAATATATTGCACCCATCTGCACTAATCTTAAAATAAAATTTGGATCAAAATGCTTGGTTAGATTATCTTCATTAATTAAAACAAGGTGATAAAAATTCCATTAAAAATTTAAAATGAAGCTTAAAGTTTTCGTTGTAAATTTTTATATCAGGATATTAAAGTCGAGATAAAAAGGGTGCCAGCAAAAGTTTTGTTACTGTAAAAATGTTTTCTTTTTCGTTTGATTAGTCTACAATTGGAATTCTCCCAGGTTGCATTTTTATGGCAAGTAACTGGCAACCTTCATTTTATTCTGATTAAATTTTTTGGCCTTTCACTGAGTGCGTGTCCCTTGGGGTCGTAAGGGATAAAGGTATCTGCAATGTTTTGTTATTCTCTTGCTTGAATTATATAAAAATTGTATTGAGTTTACCCACGCCTAGGTATTATTATATATAAATGTATTCATGATTATGCAGTTAATCTTATTCTTATTTAATTATCTCATTAGCCACCTAAATTACCCCACTTTAGAACTATTATAAAAGTTTATTTATATTACTTTCACTGTATGTCTATGTAAGTTACGCTTCACTTAAAGCCTTAAAACAAGGAGGTCGAAAATAAAAGAGCAGAAAATTAGTTATGAAGATTAAAAGGCTATTTGTTTCGATCTAGTGTTCCACTAATGGAAATAATAATTTTGTCACAGGTCGCAGTTTCCCCCCGCCGCCAAAACGCTGCCGTCATGACGTTGCACTGGTGGATGCACTGGTTCTGGGTGACGACGCTGCTCGTAGCTGTTGGTAAGTGTCCTCTCGCTCATATTC
This sequence comes from Plodia interpunctella, assembly GCF_027563975.2. Classification (NCBI taxonomy): domain Eukaryota; kingdom Metazoa; phylum Arthropoda; class Insecta; order Lepidoptera; family Pyralidae; genus Plodia; species Plodia interpunctella. Next base: position 1,934,821 of record NC_071295.1, read on the forward strand.
GCGTGGTTACATTCCAGGTTGTGAGGGTGCGATAGCCCGAGTTTAGCGTAATAAATAAAGCGTACAATTCTGAAGATTATGATTTTACAACTGGCCGCGTGTCTGACATTTTCTGATGATAAAGCTTTGGAAATTTCTTTATTTACTTAAATGGTATATAATAGAAAAATAGAATTCGTTAAAGTAAAATAGGTGGACTTAAGCTAAAAGCACAATCTAACAGTCAATCTTTGGTCGTGGATATGTTGTGAGTTCTTGCAAAATGATTACATATTCTGCTTCCCAGAAGTCGTCGTCAATCTCTGCATGTCGTTCCATACAGTCGCTCTCCTAACGAAGGACTAATTCCATTTCAACTCATACATATGCATCGACGGAAGTTGTGAGGGCACTCGTCTCAATCAATCGCTCGTTATAATCATATGCTCTAAATATAGTGATTTTTATTAGCAGTAGCTATTCTCTAAAAGTATATCGAAATGTTGAGTCAGAAAGTATACATAACGTTTATTGTATGAAAATTATTACATTTCAATGATATACAATCAATTAAATAACTATTACCTCCCTATATGACATGTCCTGTGTCTTGTTTTATTCTTTCACCTATGAAATTGGCTTTCTTTTCCCTCTTCTACCTGCGGTGAACTTGGCTCTACATTTATTGGAATAATTAATTTGATTTATTTTAAACAAACTATTTTCCTCTACGTTTCTGATCACAAAGACGTGTACTTGATAACATTTTACTGCGTAGTTGTTGGTTTTCCCGCTGTAAAACTAATTAAACTCTTCATTAGGGGCTTAATTGGGAAACCGTATTCAGTTCGTTACAAAGTTGCTCTAGTTAGAACAACCTCGACAAATTCATTTGGCTCCGAAAACGAATTAAGTTTCCAATAACAAAAAAGCAAAAAACATCTTTTTAAAAAACTCTTTAGTCAAACGTTTTTAAACTAAACTGCAGTCTCAACTTTTTTAAATGAAAGTTATCTTCGTTTTCCGAAGTTGTTTCTGATGTCAATTTCAAATCAGTGTATTGTGTTGCTGGAAGTAATAGCTTTAATATTAAATATATAAATTCATTATCATTTGACATTTCCTTCTTTTCTACATAATGGTAAATCTTTATTATTATATTGATATAGATTTTTTTTTAATCGGAGAAAACATAGACGTTTCATAAAATGTTTAACCTTGAATTGGTGTTGTCTTTGCGACGTTATAAATGTAGAAACTTCGAAACCCTTTTACCGTCACATTAGGTACAACTTCGGGGCAACTCATAAAAGTTTAAATTAAAACATTAGCTGGGAACAGGTCTGAGAAATAGTCGTTTGCCAACACTCCACACCGCATGGCATATACGTAAACATGAGCCTGTCTGTTGTTACCATGTTAGCGTATACATTTGCTGACATAAAAATACTATGTAGACCCTACACATATGGGCATCGAAAGTTTTGTTGATACAAATGCAGAAATTAAAAAGACATGACATCAAGAATTTTCAAAGTCTCTTTGAGAAACGACTTGATGTGATTTTTTTTATATGGGTACTTTGTACTTGTACATTAAAGTCCTCTAGTCCTTTCCTTTAATAAATTTAAGCGACAAATTAAAGGCAAATCGACTTCAGTTCAATATCTGCTTTTGATTTATTTATTTCTATAATACTACAGATTATTGAAAAAAAAGAACAGAAATAGCAACAAATAAGAGACAGGCGTGCAATGTAGAAAAGGATTCTTCCAATGCTTCCAACATAACAAGTAATTGGAAGGAAAAAAAATGAACCAAAACGTAGAGCAATAAGCCCATGGTTATTTAGGATTTTGATAGTCTACATTCTGACACTGTACTTATTTGTTCTCAACACAAAACTAGTTCGGAGTAACACCAGCCGTGTGAAGTATTCAAATAGCTATGTGAGAGTCTGCGATACACGAGGTGTTCCTGTTTGCATACCAAATCTTTCAAACGGAGCTCTAAGGACTGCCTACATTATTCAGTAGCTCGCAAATTAGTTACCAAGTATTTATGTGGGCAAAAAAGTAAAAAAAGGAATTGTTTAAAGTTACTTCAAGTTTAAGAAACATTATGCCAGAAAAAGAATACATCGTCCAGGTAAAAAAAATGCTGTTGTATAAGATTTTTTCCATATTTTCTTACATAAAAGGATATATAATATATTTTAACTCTAAGTAGCTATATTTACTTAATTTCGCTATCAGTTTTAAAATATTAATTATCACAAATCAGTCTTCTTAAACCTACTAGAATTTGATGGTACTAGTTCTTAAGATCTAAAGAATTTCTTTTAAATATTTCCCCTCGAAACGGCTGGTTTTAATTATTAATCGTGTCGTATAATTATCAATTTGCCAGAGAACTGACAGCTTTAAGATGGACCATCTTCTTGTCACAATGCCACTAACAATTCTTATTTGGTTTAGCATCTCTTTTATGATATATATGAGGGACCTGCAAGGCAATATCACGTATTGGTGCTAAGTGATTCACTGTGACCCACTGGCAGCGTAACGAATTTAGATTCAGCTGGTGGTTTGTATTGTCTTGGTTACAAAATGTAAGCTTCTGTGTCAATGTGACTGCGATAACTTAATGTTATATTCAGTTTTTTTAAATCATAGCAGTGGTATAGTCTTTCATCTTCGTCAGTCCTACCGTTTTTGGGAATAAAAGCAGAAATAATTGGGCCTAAAACCCGTCTCTGATACTAGTCTGGTCTGTTCTCTGGTCCACGGGGCATACCTATGTTTGCTATATCTTTATGGGGTTGGCTTTCTTTATCTTCCCTCTTCTTTCAGTGCCATTTCACATCTCCTTTCTTTTTCTTCCTTATTCAATTTCAATAAAATACTATTGTGTGTAAATCTACTTTGGACAATTGAAATCATTGTTCAAAATTTCATATATCTATTGAAAAACATAAGTAATATAAAATTACTTTTATGGTAGGTATGTATGGACTTACGTCCATACATACCATTCCTAGAACCTTCATTACGGAAAAGAATACTGAAATGTATTTTCGGCCATATTGTATTCTCCCTTTACCGCCTTCAAAGGACACCTGGAGAAAATTGCAGGAAAGCGGAAGACGCATTTACGGTCGAAATAATTCGGACAAGTCGCTTAACGGAGCACATTTATTATTCAGTGAAACTCTTAAGAAATTTTCAGACGAAATATGATTTTATCCTGTTGATGTACAAGAAGTCTTGTCAGAAATATGTAATAATTTTATATTGACTCTTATAAATTATTTTACCCATTTCTGGGAAGCTCAATGTCGACTTAGTTGAGACGATCAAAAAGGAGAAAAAATATGTCTATTCATTTTCAGCTCTATTAGACAATAGAGCTGAAAATTAATATTTTTTTTTCACCGTCAATGTAAAGATATCGTATAGCAATAGTACCAATCCCTGCTATAAATCTAAGTGATGATGGAAGCGTTAAATGGCAAAGAAAAGGTCGAGAAATCTTCGGGTCGTAAGGTCGTTGGCTTTATGGGACCATAGATCCATACTTTATGAGTGAACATGTTAACTCTGCAGATATTGCTTTTTAATGACCCATGGGTAGGGTAACCAGCCGTTAGAATTTTTACGGAAATTTATAAAAAAATAAGATTTGAAAAAAATTTAGATCATAATAAGTAGGTGATGCCCATTATATATTTTATTCCTAACCACACGAAAGAAAGTAAGGATTTGGTTACCCTACTGGCATGTCATCGCTGTTTCCTGTGGAAAATGTAAACATATTCATATCCATATTTTTATATCGTTCTGGCCTTAAGCTATATTTTATTTGAGCAAATGAAAATACTTTGCGAGAATTTTCATTCGGTCGCATCGCAATGCAATTAGGGTGATGACATTTTAACAATTCATCATATTTTTATTGTTACGCTTAAAAATTATCTCAGTATCAATCAACTGAATTGTATCACAGCATAAGCAACACAAAGAAGTGACACTCTGTAGTCATTTTTTAGGGTTTCCTAAGCGAAGCCTTGTAGGATCACTTGGAGTATCACTTAGAGGTCTAAGCGTTCTCAAGAAAATGTTCGTCATAAGTTAAGTACATATATTAAATACTCGGGTCTCGTCTTGTAGGATCACTTAGATTAACACTTAGAGGTCTAAGCGTTCTCGAGAAAATGTTCGTTATAAGTTACTTATATTAAAATACTCGGGTCTCGTGCAACTGTGAAAAAGTTTTTATTAGTCATTGCACGACGCAACGTTGATATGATAACGTTGAATTTTTGCAATTTATTTCCTTGGTCCTAGAATCATGAAATACGGGCGTAGGCGAATTCGCGGGCTGCAGTCTTTAATTAAAGATGCTATAGCTTATTTCTGAGATATTTCTAAAATGTGTGTTCTTTTCACCTTTTTTAATCTCGTCGTTGAGTAACATCCTTGCTCTAAATGTAGGCATTATCATCGTGCCGTATATCCAGTAACCTTGGCAAGTTGCGCAAACAGCTCACGACTACTATTGATATGAAAGGCTTCAGGGATGTGACTCCAAGGATTATACCGATATATAGAAAGTAACCTTTAGACCAAACTGTTAGAAAAAGCAATTGACTTTTTATAACACACATTTTCCTTTGTAATGTATATGCGACAAGTCCACCTTGTGCCTTAAATTTTTTATTTTTCACATTTACATCTTATGTACATTTTTCTCTTTTGGAAATAAATAATATTCTTATAGCGTTTGTGAAATTATCGCTTTGAAAAAGTTAAAGCTTTCAAAGATATGACCAAATAAAAATCAATAATTATTGGTATCGTCCGAACGCTCCATTCTAAATGGCGCTGGCATGTGACGTCACTTACACATATCACTAAAATAATATGAAAGAAATTCGCTTCCCGCTGTCTGTCCCTTTGTATGCTTAGATCTTTAAAACAACGCAACGGAGTTTGATACGGTTTTTATGATAGAGTGATTCAAAAAGAAGGTTTATTTATATAAGGTAACATAAATGCACATATACGAAAAAGAATGTATTATCTTGTAGTCTCGCACTTTGCAGTGTTAATCTTGTTAGCAGCATATGTAGCATACGCTTGCATACTCTTAACGAGATTACACAGTTTTCTAGGCCAGCTCTGAATACAGCCTCGTTTACATCAACATCAACTGGGATTAAGGGTTTTCTAGAATTTTTTTGATACTGAAGAGAAAGTTACCACATGCTCAGCGCCTTTTATTCGATTGGGATGCTTTTAAATTGTACAATTTTTTCGTGCAACTTATTTATTTATTTATTCAATACATAAAATACACTATCATTACAGAGATACTCAGTGCAATGACAATGCCCTGTGGATCCCTAAATGGGATAAGTCCGCCGTTGTTGTTTTTTCTTTTATTTTGTTCGGAAAGCATGCAGTTAAAATAACTTATTACAAAACTATATATACTCTATTAGACCATTAACATGTTCTCGCATCTTGTATTCATTTTATGTTAATATTATTCGTACAATATAGTTTTTACAAGCATATACTAATAATAGAGTCACGAGTAGAGTTACTTTGTCCACGGCTGTTTCAACTGTATCCCAACTAAAATTATAAATGCGAAAGTAAGTTGTTTGTTTGTTACCTCTTCACGCATTATCTACCAGGCCGATTGTTATGAAATTTGGTATGAAATAACCTGGAATAACACATAGGGTACTTTTTATCCCGAAATTCCCACAAGAGCGAATTCCCACGAGGCGCAGCTAGTATTTCAATATTCGATCATAAACCAGCCTGAAAATACTAGATACCAGCACAGTATTTTAATTTGTAATCTTATACATACACATATTATAAAACAAAGTCTTCTGCTGCATCTGTTTGATTGTGATAACCCAAAAACTACTGCCCGAATTTTCATGCGGTTTTCACCAATAGATTGTATGATTTCTGAGGAAGGTTTAGGTGTATAATTTATTATGTTTTAACCCGAGCAAAGCCTTGACTGATCGCTAGACTCATATAATAAACAAATTATGTAATTTATATTACTTTTGCTAATTGCAAACAATCTTGTAGCTCGTGAGTTAAAAAGTAATTACTTTTCCTAATAAGTCCCATGCGCGTTTGTATTGTTATAAATCGTTTTCTAGATCGCAATATTATGGACGACGTTGCTATAATAGTGTAGTTATTACACCGCTGTAGTGATTATATACTGTGTCTTTGCAAAAAAAATAAGTATATATCTTGTCTGGGTGGTTCACAGAGTGTTTCGACCGCTGCAGCCGCGCTGTCATTACGTTCCGTCAATTTTCTTGAGCAAGGAATCATTTCCGAAATCAATCAATACTAATATTACAAAGAAAAAAGATTTGTATTTTTGTTTGTAATTAATAACTCAAAAACTACTGGGCCGATTTTGATGAAATTTGGCACAGAGATTATCGAAACTTACAGGGGTGTAGTAGGCAACTTTTTATTATGGTTTTAACCGGGGCGCAGCCGGGGTGGGCCGCTAGTCATTCATAAAATTGACATTACTACAGTACAGATTAAATATATTAAAGTCAGATAGTAAAACGAATTCTTGTATTTGTTAAAATATTACAAATTGTAATGACAGTGCGGACTGCAGCAGTCTAAATGCTCTGAGAAACAACACCTATGCATCATACCATATCATCCTATGCATATCTACCGTGATAACCTATCACGTACCTGTACCTAGATTGTTCTAATATATTTACAGTTGTCTGTACATCAACTATGTTATATGCTATATACATAATATTGATTACACTATGTTTATTGACAACTATCTTCTCGTGAAAAGAAAACATCGTGACTCGCGATCGTGACAAAACTTTAAATGTATGTAGATGACTGTTTTACACCAAGCGAGCGAATGCTCATTTTATTATCACTCTGGCTGTCTAACCAATGGCTGGCAACTAGTCCAGCATGGATAAGACTTTATATTACAAGCTCGAAGACAAAATTAGATGACTGATTCGGGCCATGTCGAATTAAAACTTGATAGAATCTGAAATAGTATAGAGATACTCCATTATCCCTTTTACTAGTGTGTTATGAATTAACACTAAATATTTAAACTTGAATGATATTTCACTCAGTTATTAAAGTCCAATTATCATTTCGCATCACAGAAAATGTAATTTTTCCTTGTATTCTTTAAAGCCAGACGCGCTGAAGTAATGTAATTTGGCTGTAACTCAGTTTCAGCCTTTTCCTGGCATTGGCGGGAAACAACACGATAATCCACTTCTGATAACTCCACAAATATATCGACGTCCCGCTTGTTTTTTACACGGAAAATAGAGATGGATAGTACCATTATAGCTTTACATTACGGGGTCAAGGGATTTGAATTGAATTTAGATAAGGACAAATGACACAATTACGGTTAGTCTCAAAATAGGTGTCGCTGTGTTGGAAAGTTTGTCTATTTTATAGTTTGATTAGGACCATTTCGTCGCATGTGCGACGGTGGTTTTATACTTTATACTGGGGCTCGATTCTCAGTTAATCGAATCTCATTTAATTATTTATCTCCATTTTTTTTAAAACTTTGAATCAGTGTCTGTTTTAAACAGAAAATCACTATGGAAAACGTACAATCAAAAGGACCGATCTATTGAACTTTTCCATTGCGAATTTACTTGAAACCTTTGAAAATAAATTAGAAATAAAAATTAAATTACTCGTTTTCAACCCCTGACTCCGAAGTGGCTCACATCCTCTCATCCCCTGGAAAAGTGTTTTTTTTTTTTAGGACCAGCTGTTGCCTCACAAATTTTCACACTCCCTTGGCCATTTCGTGACATTGGCACATAAAACAGTGTTGGTTGGAAGTGATTTAGTAATTTTTTGCGCACAAATGGAAAATGTTTATTGCATTTCCGTGCCTGAGAAACGTTTATACAAGAAAATTAAATTAAAATTAAATAAAAATAAAATTAATTTGTTAAAATGTGATATGTTGGCGCGACCGGGTATCTATGGATAGCTAGGGTTTGCGGAGCCTCTAACAAGAGCAATACATTTTGCCCTAATTCTAGATAGATAGATCTAGTTTTATCCTATGTGGCCAGATATTTGTTCCCATGTACCTAATTAGCTAGATTACTTAAAACCGAACCAAGGGGCCCGTACACGTACTCGTGAGCACCGGCCTTTAGTCTAGTCTTAGACGCTACAAGCGTCTGGCATATTTGTAAATTACGCGATCATTCCGCTATTTTTATTGTTATTGTTTTTTAACGAAGATATCAATCAACAAAAAATACAAGTACGAATACGATATTTTCTCCACGTCGACAACGTCAAATTATGCGTGCATTCATCCTTGGAAATAATGTTTATTTTGATTGTATCTATGCCACAACCATCGGATATCCTCCGCTTTATTTCATTGACGTGACTACTCAGCTAACTACCGATTGCCGTGTTTGGTTCGGGGTTCGGTTCTATACGAAATATTATAATTTATGTAGAATATCTTAATGTCAAAGCTATTCTGACTTAACGGTTTGTAGTTAATCGACCTCGAAATTCAGCTAGGATATCTGCGGGTAGGGTTGCCAGGTCGCCAAACCTAAAAGTCGGAGAGACCAGAGCAGACGTTTGAATTGTTTGAGTTTGAAAAAAGGCTGTACACTCAAAATTATTGTTGATTTCGTGTCTATAATTATATTAATACGACAAAAAGATATCAACACCAACCCTTTTCTTGATTATTTACCATAAATCTTCTTAAATTCTAATGAAATATAAATAAAATCTAATGCCAAATTTATTATTAAATTCAATATTTCGATTACAGTCGCAATATCGATATTGACAGTGATCTATCGATAGGCATCACTACTTGAATAGCCTTTGTCACCCGGAATAATGTACAGATTTTGTTTATAGGTAAACTTATATATCTTTGCGTTGTACTAATATTAAGTAGTTGTAAATATTGTGAATCAAGTACAATTAGAAAACGACACAGGTGAAACACGCAAGCTGTAGTGGCATTGAACGCGATAGTGATTGATCATGATTAATGTACTTAGAACTGTATAAATACTGTTTTTTTTTTCATACACAAATTTTGCAAATGTTTATTAAGTAGTAAGTACTAAAGTAGTTTTCGATAGAGAACTTTCACCAAATATTTATTCTATTTTTATTACTTTTCAAATGTTTGTATTTAACCTTTAGGCGACGTGTCCCACTGCTAGGCATACGTCAAAATTGTTGTACTTTTAACATAATCCCCAAAATATTTTATTCAATATAATTATTTGTGTAAAGACCAGCGCGACGGACGGACACATTTTCACTGAATTATGTATTCCGTATTTCAACGAAAACATTTAAACAAGCCGAACAACAGTTAACAATTATGAACTTCTAGAATAACAAGTCTTTGTTACACAATTGTTTACCCCACCAGCGGTTCATACACGCGTGTATGTAAATAGCTACAGCCATTTCATGAATTTCAAATCCATCGGAGCGTTGAACCTACGTTTTTTTATTCCGATAATTGTCCCTATACATGATGTTAAGTGCAAACAAATGTAGATTTATCTATTGTCTCTTAATTTTAACAAAAACATGCCAATCGCAAATGATTAATTAATTAAATCAAAAAGAAATCGTTACCAAGTTTTTGTACTTACTGAATGTATACTAATGAATGAGTCATTTTACAGTTCGTTAATTTCAACGATAAAGTACAATAACTCATTTCGAACATTTAGTTTTAACTTCGTCCATATCTCTCTCTATTTTCAGACATCGTTTTGACCTCCCTGTGCGACATTATTCTGGCTTGAAATTTTGGAATACCCTCTCTTAGCGCGCCTGCACACCCTAAAGAACCGTGCTATGCTCGTTAGTGTCTGTGGATGACTATCAGCCAGCTACGGAAGAGTTCTATATACTTATATTGATTTTGATTCCTATTTGATGATTGATGATATGTGTTTTATAATAACTGGTATATTTTTAAATCCCAACTATTTAGAATAATAGACCCAAAAAAGCCTTGATTTTATTAATACTAAATAAATTGGACTATTTCAGAGATTAACTTTTTCTGTTCCAGGCAGCGCAAACACCTTTGCTGCACCGCAATCTGAAGAGCTGCAGCACCTAACCACAGATATGATCGAACCCCCCGCGCCGTCCGAGAGACAAGGCCGAGCCATGTACTTCACTAAAGCCCCACTCAACATCGCAAAACCTCCAACCAACCAAACAGACACTAACCTTACTAGAACTGACGTGACCAATGTAAACACGACTGCGAATAATACAACAATCGATATTGTCCATCCCACGATACAATGGACACAAGTGAATACCAACGTGACAGACATAAAGAATTCTTCGGACCTTCCAATTGTGACGGACAGCAGAAATGTGTCAGTGATCCCCGTGATCGCAAACCTGACGGATGCTGAGAATACGACGATAGTTATAAAGAAAGTTAATCTGACAAAGCAAGATTTTGTCAAAGAGGACAGCGCAGATGGAGTGTCTGAGAGTAGAATAGTGACGGAGAAGCCTCTGTCGCTCGAAACGGCGTTCGTCCAGACGAGGATCCCGCCTAACATAGAATCTTCTAGAATGGTGGTGGACCACGGTGATGGTGGGATGGACACTGGGGCAATCGCGGGGATTTCGTTCGCGGCTCTGGTGCTCGGGGCCCTGGCCGGGAGTACAGCCTTCGTCCTGTATCGCAGGCGGTACTTGAACAAGCCCCAGACTTTGAACGACAAATGCTCAAACCCCGATTCCAGTGGGTATCTTGATGACAGCACTATCAGGGTATGTATGCTACTAATATAATTTAAAAAACTCAAGCTATAGGTACTAAAACTATTTATTTAAACCATGGTTTTTACTCAATCAAGTAAAATTTACTGGATGGATTTCTATGAAATTTTAAATACAACTATATAATAGAATATGACCTGGACTAGCCCATAGGGTTCTTATATTTCGAAATTCTTGCGGGAGCCCGGTGCTAGTTTTTTTCATTTTTTAACAATCACATTGCTTTCGAATTTGTTAAGTTTATTCGGTTCCCTAACAGTCAGCACTCATATCAGTGTTAATACTCATATCAGAGTTTAAAATGACCAAAAATCTGTTAACTCCTCTTATGATTGTAAAGTTTTTTCCGAAGTAATCTGACTGTTGTCAAATTGTATAAATTTTTTCCAGATCTTTGTGCAAAATAATTGCTTTCCAAAAGTTTAACGAGCAACAAAAACTCTTATCCGAAAAATGGAAATACTTGAAGAATATTTTGACAATAATGAATTATATATTTCAGGATAATTCCGAGGAGATGTACAGCCTCGACAACGATTCCTTCCTGAACTCTTTGGAAGCCATGACGATACAGAACTATTGGACTGACACGGTGAAACACACCAAGCTATAACTTGTTTTGACGACTGTACGTTCATATCTCGACTTCGTGTAACAAAGTGCTCAGAGACTGTTTTCCAAATATTTATATGCCACCAATTATAATGTAAATTTGATATGTCAACGTTAATAGATAAAATATTTAAATTTTTTTTGCGAAATAAATATCTCTTTTGTTTGCAATAACCAAAGAAATGTTAACAAAATTTCACAAAAAAAATTAAAAATATTGTTTCAAATTCAGAATCACAGAAAAAACAAAAATAGTTTGTATAGTTGGCTAGTCTAAACATTCTTCGTTGATTTGGAGCATTAGACTTTATATAAAAACTTTTTTTTTTATATAACGCAACTTGTCTATATATTTTTGATTTAAATAATGTCCCCTGACTTTGCAGTGAAACACATGACAATGAAAAACTATTATTACCTATCATATTCAATAATAAAAGAAGAAAAAATAATGTCATTATATTTTAATTAATCTTAATATTATTTATAGTACATCCTGTACCTATTGTTTAATATAGTTTATACTCGTAATTGTAAATAATTTACGTTGTGATAATTTTCTTAACCTTTTAAGTCTAGTTTCACTATATTTGTTAAATAAAACCACTGATTTTCAGGATTTCCTTTTATTATTTTTGCCTATAATTGTTAAAATATAGCTAATACATTGATCTGCTGATATAATAACGATATTAATAAATAATTACTACATAACTACAACTTTATCTAACATTTTATATATATATATAAAATGATATTTTTGTTGCTGTTAAGTAATAACTTAACAGCAACAAAAATAACATTTTATGGCCAATTAAAAATTTTTAAATCCTCATTTTTGGTTGGCTAAAAAATTTTAATCTGAATATTAAATTGCCTTCTAAAAATTGTAGTTAAGTAGTAATTAACTTAATACAGTGAAAAATGTTTCCTATGTAATAATATCAATAATAATTACCTATATTTTTGTCTCTGTTCATCGTAAACAAAATAATTTTCCTAACCAATGGTCCTATGGTCCTATGTGTTGTCATACTTGCGATCTGAAAGTTAAAAATGCGTTTATTGGAGACAAAGATATAGAGGGTCCATTTTTATAGTTTAGTTTTAGTGGATTTGTGATCTCAGTGCATCAAGTTGTTTAATAGTATCTTAGAATTTTAATTTGTCCGGAATTTAACAACTTTGTAAAACAACGTGGGACAAAAATGTGTTGCTAAATGACTTTAGTATTAGTGTATCCTTTATAACGCTTAAATATATCATAGTTATGATGTATCTGTATGTATCATAATTAGGAATATATGAGTATTTTGTATTTGCAGTATTAGCCACGTAATGTTTTGAATTAAATTTTCCAAATATAGAATTAGAACCTAAGTGTTTTATTCTGTATTTCTAAAACATACTTCATTCGGGATCAACTTGCTGTTCTAGTTATATCTGTATCTAAATATAGTTATATATTTAGAGCAGACACATTATTTTACAATATTTACATACAAGTTAATTTTGATCTAATGCTCTCGTAAAAGTTTGACTATGAAAATTAATTATATTGTGTAATTTAGGACGTTGGCTTAAATTCATATCAGGAATCTTAAAATTATTTTTTTTTAATCATTGAAATTATGTATGTAATTATATGTAACAGACAAATGTATAAGTTATTTTTATTTGTTGATTTTAAAAACGAATATTTATTTTAAATTGTGATTTTAACTTCCGTCCATTGTATTCTCTTTTCGTTTTAGAAATGCATTTAATTTAACTAAACAAAACAATTGTTTTTTTTTTAATAGAAAAGTTTTAAACTAAGTACGTCATTAATAAAAATTATAAATTGTATGATTGACCCGACAATGACATTATAAAATCAATAATTGCATGATTTTTTAAATAAAATATCCTTACTTATATTTTCGTAATTTGTTAATTTCACATGTGCAAAACTGCTACAACAACCAGTCAGAAATACTGTTGAATACATATTGTTTATTATCAAAAATCAATTTCTACTATATATATTTACATATTCCTCCGAAATAAAAATTAATTTGGTAAATATCTGCTGTTAGTACATACTGATATGTGTCTGTAGCTTTATATTAGATTTATATAATGGTCATATCAGAGTTAGTGTAAAAAAAATTATACTGAATATGGTGTTTCAAAATAATATATTTTGTGTGAAATTATAGATTAAGATGGTAGCACTTCTAAAATTGCCCGACAACTATATCTATATGATAAGGCAAGTATGGATTACCTCTGGTACAAAAAAAAAAGTATAATCCCATGAATATATTTCTATTGTCATTTTATTTCGTCAATGTATTTTTTTACAGAAAAAACATAGTATGAAAAAAAACAGGAAAATTCATAAAAAAATACTTTGCACACTTTGGGTGGTCAATGGACCATGCGAGCTCTGGTTTGGCTCTTTCAAATTTTCCTGTTTTTTTTTTCATATTTTATACTGTATATAGTATATAGCAGTTATGACAAAATACTTTTGTGTCTCATTCATTTGCCAGCAAAATTATTATAAATCTGTAGTTGTCTGGTTATAGTGTTTAACCTTTTGCCCATGTCATTGTAGGATAAGTTTCTCTATTTAAAATAACATGTATGTTTTTTTTGGCGCGGTCTTGACTATAATAGTGCGAATAGAATACTCGATTTGAAAAATAAAAAGTACAGTCAACAACACATCAACCTGCCCAAATTCATTGCAAACTCGCCACTATTATCGCGCCATAGAGCTGGGTAACTTGATGTACTAGACATTTTCTGTAAATAAGACAGTCTAAAAATTTATATTAATTTAAATCGTGATACTTAACATGATATGAACAACCTAACATTTTAAATCTAAAAATGTCAGTGGTTCATATAATGTCATGAACTTACCTATATTAACAAAAAAGCCCTTTAAAGTCAAGGCCTGCTTGTTATTACTTGTACATTTAAGATTACATAAAGCTGGTACTTACACAGTGGCCATAAATTATGGCATGGCTAAAAGGCAGTATTCAGAAGTATTGGAAATTCCCAGGTGCTAGGAGATATATTTTATGTATGTAGACAAAAATGCGACAAACCCCTTACAATTGAAGACGTGTTTGTGAAAAGTAGTGTTGTAATAAATTGTAGATTACGGTATTAAATCTATTTTTACTTGCATTTCTTTTTTATTTTATGCCTTTTTATTGCGAGTATTTTTGACTTCACGCTTTATTTTCTCAATCAATATTCTTGAAATTTTTCATAGACATGAAGTTTTAATTTGAAGTACTGAAATAGACACCTTTCATCCCGGAAAATAACTGCTCCCGTAGGAAATTAACGCGGGCAAAAGCTAATAATATGTAGTAAGCATGTATTGTATCTGATAACGATACCATGGATATAATGTTTAAACATTTACCTACACTGAGAATTGAACTTGTACCTTAACATAGCGTTGGGTCTAGTTCGTAACGTTCGGGCCTGGTTGGTTAAATGGCAACTCGAAATTTCTGTCTTTATTGTCAATGTCATCTCATCTGTCTGTCAGATCATAAGATGATTTGATTGATACTCCTAACTTTGATTAACTTGGTAGGTCTACACTTATCTACTCATATTTATTACAAATATAATAACATTTAAAAATGGTTAAAGCGTGGTACATGGATACCGAAACCAGTGATCAACGCTTAGAGCACCATAAAAATCCACCAGAGTTCATTTCTTTGGAAGAATTATACAAAAAGACCGGAGTGGAGTACTTTAGCGTAAGTTTATCAATATATTTTTTCAATTTTTATCCCATTGCTGTTATCAGAAAGTCAATGTCGTAACGAAGAACTGATAAGACAATATAAGGAGACCTCTTCTTCATATTTATACATATAATTTGACAACTTCCACGACGCGCCACGAAAGATGAGATCTAACGTAGAAAGATTTGTCTGCGCAATATCAAAATGGCCCATAAATAAATCATCTACAAAGTAGCCCGTACTCGGGCTGACTTGATGGCAGCTTGCAATGAAGCCATCAAATGGCTCGGTTCTGGCAAGAATATATTTAGTACCCAATTGAGTGTTGATTTGCCTTCGACACGCCAAGAAGAAGAAGTATAGACAAAATGTAGATATGTCAGGTCTTATATTTCATGGCACACATTGTCCTTCTTTTATAATTTGGTATTCAGCACATTTAAGTCTGATTTACATTGAT
The DNA here is from genome assembly GCF_027563975.2 of Plodia interpunctella. Taxonomy (NCBI): domain Eukaryota; kingdom Metazoa; phylum Arthropoda; class Insecta; order Lepidoptera; family Pyralidae; genus Plodia; species Plodia interpunctella. Next base: position 1,950,534 of record NC_071295.1, read on the forward strand.
CTAGCTAGTGTGTTCACTTGCTAGATCATTGTAAATGTAACTCGTGGATTGGAATCTCATAGAACATTGTAAATGTAACCGGATCCAAATATTATGTAAAGGAGTAAACTGCATCCTTTATGCAAAATACATATACAAATTTAATAAGCAAAATACATACACCTACATAAAATGTTTCACAGTTAAATGTGGATACCTACACAACAGATGGTGTGCTGGACAAGATAAAGAAAGACCGAGGCTACACATACGAAGACCAGATTGTGTGCTCCAAGGAGTGCCTGCCCAACTATGAGGAGAAGATCAAGTCATTCTACATGGAACATCTGCATACTGATGAAGAAATCAGGTGTATATTTATCCCTCTCTTTCCGTCTCACAACTGGGAACATTCCCATTTGCATTCGCACCTGTAAGCTCAGCTTCAGTATAAACCATAAAATTTTGAAGATTATTTATAGTAAAATTTGGCTTGGAGATAGACTTAAACTTTCAGAAGTTACATAGCCTACCTTTACTAAGGTCAGGGTCTTGTTTACCAGTAAGTTGTAAACTGTGTGCACTAGGAAGAATGATCCTTATTCTCACATATTACAAAATAAAGTCCTCGCAGGGTCTGTCTTTTTGCGAAAAACTCAAAAACTACTGCATGAATTTTTATACAGTTTTCACCAATAGATAGTATGATTTCTGAGGAAAGTTTAAGGATTTCGATATAACTAATGAGTTATAAATAAAATAACAAAAAAATTACAAAGCTGATATTTTTAATTTTAATTACTGAATTTTAATGACTATGTGAAATCTATTTTAGATTTGTTCTGGATGGTTCTGGCTACTTCGATGTCCGCGATGGGTCCGACCTGTGGATCCGGATTGCAGTGGCGGCCGGAGACATGATTGTCATCCCCAGCGGGATCTACCACCGGTTCACGCTTGACACCAATGTAAGTGTAGTCTATTTATTTAATACTGCCTGCTACTCTTGATTTAAAGAAGTATAATATGTTGTAAGTAAGTGATGACCTGACCAAGATGTCACAAAATCGATAACGTCGCAAATACGCGACAAATGACAATCAGTGGTATTCTACAATATAACCAATATAAAAATTTGTCATCTACCCTGCAATTTTTTCCTTGTGTTTTTCGGTGAATACCGATTTCGTCCCCTGGCTACACCTAGGTGTGGGCGTAAAAAACTTTGTTCGTCAAAAATAAATATTTAAAAGTTTTACTGAAGACTGACAAGAGCGTAAGTATTGAAGAAGATATGAATGATTACAGAACTATATAAAAGCGAAGCGCTTCTTCATCGGCGAGCCGGTGTGGCTCGCGTACAACCGGCCGGCCGAGCGCGAGCCCTGCCGCGCCCGCTACCTCCGCGCGCTTCGCCAGGGCTTCGCCGCACCCAGCTGAGGTGGGAATTTTGGGAATTTCTCAGCCCATGAATCTATAGATAACACTGGAACCCGCACTTCCAAGAACTTCATCTTTTTCTCAAAATACAAACTGAACCCCTAAATGAAAAATGAAATTAAAATAGTAAAGATAATATACATTTCACAATTGGAAAAAACAATGAAATATCGTTATAATAATTCGAGTCGGAACAGTCAAATTAATTTAAATCAGTATGTAGTCACAGCAATTAGCCTCATTCAGATCTTCTGTGGAGCAGGAGGATAGGATACTTTTTAATTCAAGGTGTATACATATATTACTATCTCTCTCATCTCCTTGTAACCTTATGTAATGCGAGTTATATGTATACTTAGGTATTACATATAAATATAACTTTCATTGCGCAACAAGAAGTCGGGTAACAGATGAAAGACAGTTCTTCATCATAAATTAAAAAAACAGTTGAATTATCTATGGCTTCATGTGTCCTAATCCTGAAACTGTTTTTGGGTCCTAATGAAAATTAGGCGTTTGACGCCATTTTCTTCATATTAAATATATCATTTACATACATATATTAATCGTTGTTATGTAGTATATAATAATCAGTGATATTTTAATTAATACACATCGTTATTGTATAGGCATTCAAATATTTTTATACACGAAACAAACAGAATAATGAGTATATATTAGCTTCATATAGTTGGATGAAAAGCTTTAAATTTTATCTCAAGAGTACATACGAGTATATTCGTTTTATTTCATAAACCATTTTAGGTTTGTTATTTTTACTTACAGCCAATTTTACGTCTTTTATTTGGCTTCAATTTGTTTTTAAGTTCAAAGCACTTTAAAATATGCATATGACATTTACTCATGCAGTCTCTACCAGTCAGTAGTGCGGGTATACAGTTCACTTTTCATTCTCTTTATGCATTAAGAAGCCGTCGACCGATCGCGTTGCGTTATGGTTGTCGCATGGATTTAGTAAGTACTTCATCGGAGTACCTACTAATTCCATGGGTTGTCGTCACAGTGCCACACTGATTGGTCGGCTGTGTTTCACTGCGAAAATATTCTACAGTGAAAAGTTAAATGCAAATTCGACATATCAGAGATGTCTTGACCTTGTACCTACTTCTTCAGTAAAAAAAAAAACAATATGAATGTGAATGACACGCATGAATGATCGAAAATAAAATGTTTTGCTTATTTATTTGGCGCAAAAATGCATTTTAAACATGGGTTACTATTTAAAAAAACATTACTTACATTTGCTGAACTATACGTAAAAGTTATCGTAGATATTTAATAAAATTAATCTTACTATATCTTATTCTATTCTCTTTCAATCCAAAGGTTGTCTGGAAGAAATTGCATTAGCGATAAGTCCGCCTTTGCGCTTATTATGTTTGAACATCTTGTTGTAACTTATAACTCCTTTGTGAATGGTGCAATAAAGAGTTTTGTCTATCTGTCTAACCTACTATCTATACTATTATTATAAAGAGGTAAGCGTTTGTGAGTTTGTGAGTTTGTATGTTTGAGGCGGAGGATAATCTCCGAAACTATTGAACCGATTTCAAAAATTATTTCACCATTAGAAAGGTACATTATCCAAGATTGCTATAGGCTATATTTTATTTTCAAATTCCCACGGGAGCGAAGCCTCGGGCAACATCTAGTAATACTATAATCCTACTTTCTATTTGTATGTAAATCCAAAATCAAACACACACAGTTTGTTCACACACTCAATCATGGAAAATGTTGACGGATTTCGATGAGAATTTTGTACGCGGGTACAATACTATCTAGGGGCTACCATGAAATCACAGCATGAAACATAAAACACGTAGCACGTTCTCTTTTTTACACGATGCTTACACGATATGGAAAAATGAGAGCATATGGTGGTTAGTAATATGGGAAACAGCATTAAGAATATGCCCAAAAATGGAATAAACGCCTCGTTCTATTCCAAATGCACCTATATTTTATACACAAAATAAATAAACAACATATTTACATTGTATGGTTTTTTAAGATAATGATGGATGTTGATATTAGTACAGTCAACAGCAAATCAAGGCACCCTGCATGACCTCTTTTAGTGTGGTAATAGCAACGAGTTTGCATTGCATTTGGGTACGTTGACGTGCTGAAGGCTGTTGGATATTATTGTAACTTTTTATTGTTTGTTCTTAAGTCTATCTATACATATGTACATACCAGGAGAATATCGTTTGCTGATCATGTATCATATATCAAGGTTATATCATGTTTTAAGAATTGTTATAAGATTTTTATATAATTAAATAATATATATAAAATATTTTTCAATAACCAAGAATTAGTTTTTCTTTTTTCACTAACTGTGGCCCGTGGATTCACCCGCGTGATTTCCTACGGGAACCGTACTTGGTTCCGGGATGAAACAGTACACACACACACACACACACACACTATACTTTGGCGGATACAAGAACGCCATAAACAACAGTCATAAAAATAAGCGCCAGTTTCACCACTTTCAAATAAAATACGTATAGATAAAACGTTTATTTACCAATACTGTAAGTATACGTGCAAGCGACAATTGGACAAAGGTTTCCACGAAATTAAAATATCATATTCTATTCTAGATAAATTTTGCTTTTAAATGTAATTTTTAATGATAACTGTCCGATGTAACATTACATATAGTTTATCAGATATTTATCATATAGAAAGAATATCATATAGTTTTATTATAAAGAAAGAAACACATCAGTCAAACACATAGTTTATGATATATTTATCATCAACAGCTTGCTTTTAAATCAAGTTCGCCAAAGTCGTAAAAAAATCAATTTTCCTTTCTTCGCATCTCCTTTACTATTAATAACGATTAGTAATGATTGTGTTTTGTACTCTGTTATTCGTGCAGTGGCACTGCTTAAAATAATATAAATAAATTATAAATATATCACACTTGTCATTACTCGAACGAACTTGACGCCGTGTGAGCCTTTTTATTGCGCAGAAATATAGAAAATATAAAAAGATGGTTAAAGTATGGTACAATGATACCGAGAGTGGCCAATGTTTGAACAATGACAAAAACTCGCCGAAATTTATTTCTGTGGAAGAACTGTATAAGAAAACGGGAGTGGAATATTTTAAGGTAAGCATTCATTTTTTGAGATATCTCTTAGATCAAAGCAGAGATAACGCATCCGCACACAGTGACTACATTTTTTAAGTATCGTCTGAATTAAATTCCCTTTTTTGTAGCCAGTTATGTAAAAACATTTATGAAAATGGACTAAAAGTTGTAGTACATCAGGAACCTCGCCTGCATCTGTCCATCCTTTCGGTGCTGTAATGCCGCGAAACCCGCGCTCAGCTTTAAAAAAATCATTCAAATTAGAAGATTCGGCCGCCTGTCTGACATCAACACTCCTTAGGAATGGTATTGTTGCCTATCAGCTGTCAATGCTATGTATACCTTAGCTGCCTAGTTTATGAAAGTAAATGAATGTATTTTTTTATAATAAAACATTTCCATATTAACCATACCTACGCTGTTAGCACTGTTAATACATAGGCCTCGTTTGACCTCGGATCTTTAACTATATCTATTCAAAATGTCATCAAAATTAGCCCAATACTTTAGTCGTAAAAAATGTGGCGACAGACAGATTCGTATTTGTAATATTATGTTATAAATTCAGCAATTATGGCACGAATATCTCCAATATTTTTATAATTTCTAGCTAAACTTGGACACATACAAAACTGATGGGATTTTAGATAGGATAAAGAAGGAGCGAGGCTACTCGTATGAAGACGAGATGGTATGCTCCAAGGAGTGCTTGGATTATGAGGAGAAGAGCATGATCTTCGCCACGGAGCATTTACATTCTGATGAGGAAATCAGGTATTATTGTAATAAAACTTGTACTTCTTTATCAGTCTTACAAGACTTAAAATCAAATTCAAATTCAAAAAAATTCAAATTCAAAACAAGCTTTTTGCGAAAATGTAATTTTTGCCGCAAGTTTTTATTGAGATCTTGTTGCATTCGATACGAGACAATAAAACATGTTACAATAAAATACATTTACATTGTCATTGAAACTGAATCGACACGTGGAAAATTTCAAGCACTTAGGACAAGCGGAAGTTGTTTTACTTGTAAGATTGGATTACAGGTAAACATCGGGACCGGACAGGTGAAAGTAAATAAAAGCTTGCTGATAATGTATCAGATAGTCTAAATACAACATATCCAAAAGAAAGCGATAAGAATTGTGTTTCGCAAGTGTTGCATAGGTAGCCCTCATCTGTCAGATTTACAAAAATATTTTGGTTGGTCGTGAAACAGACCCATGGTATCTCTTTACAGCAAAAACCAAGGATTCTTGTTGAGTTATTTAAGTATATTTTTCATTCAGATTATTCCTAGACGGTCATGGTTACTTCGACGTACGAGACTGCTGTGACCAGTGGATCCGAATCGAGGTGTCGGCCGGCGACCTGATCATCCTGCCCGGGGGAATATACCACCGGTTCACATTTGGCTCTAATGTGAGTACCTGCACACTGGCTATTTGGTAAAAGTTGGTAATAACGGTCCTCGTGCCTAATACTAACCCTCCCTGGGAATTATATTTTTGTTTATCAGCTGATAGGCTGTCTTATAAGGTAGCTAAAGGACATATTTCCCATTATGTCCTTTAGCCATCTCATAAAACATCCGCCAGAGGAAACAAATGAAACACGTAGCACGACATCGCGTCCACACTTTTACACAATACGATATGGGAAAAGGAGACAGCATACGTGAACGTTAGTAACGTACTACCAGTGCTACTAGTATGCCTTGCCTTGCCAATTGAACGTCTTACGACTGATAAATTACCCTTTATATGTTTGTTAACAAGACTGTCGTTTCAGCACTACATCAAGCAGAGACGATTCTTCATCAATTCGCCAGTGTGGCGCGCATACAACCGATCGGCTTATGAGATGGGAAGGACTACCGTATCTTAGAGAAACCTACCTACCTATACCTATGTCTCACAAATAAATATTCTTATTCTTACCTAACACGGATAAATTAAGTCAGCAATGGAAAATTCGAGGATCTGAAGTCTAATTTTCATTGTCATTGTCTAATTTTCATTACCTATGATACAAGTGGCGTGGCAAAAATTTTCACGTGTAAACGTCAAATAAATACTCAACAGCCCACACAAAGCATCGCGGGTCCAATGAACACTAACACATAAACGGGCACTAAATTCCCAGTACCGCAGACAAATATCTGTGATCACAAGTACAAATAGTTGCCCGCGATGGGAATACACCCACGACCTCCAAATAGCGGATGGGTCTTAAAATCGCCCTGAAATACAACAACTGAGTAAGTAGGTATCGTAATGAAAATTAGGTTTAAGGCAAATTTAAAAAAATCGTCATTTGAATGAATAATTTAAATTTTGTTTTTTCTGTTTATTTAATTTAAATAAGCCCACAACATAAATTAAAATATTACTACCTACTTAATTCAAGTTGTTTTTTTTACTATTCCTTTTCTTTGTTTACTTTTTAATGCAGAGTTAAGTTATTAGTGATGTCTCAAAAATAATTTGCTCTTTAATATCATCAGGCGTAACGACAATTATTGAAAATTGCATCCTTATCTATCACTTATCAATCACGACAGAGACCTTATTGGCGGTCATACGTACAGACACACTTAAAATTTAAATATATACTACGTCAAACCACATGTTGTTGTCATAACTCGGACGCACTTATCACGGAGAACATTGTTTCTTGGATTCTTGATCACAGACTGATTCTTGATCATTATTTATTGTGCAATAATTTAAAATGGTTAAAGTGTGGTACATAAATGATGAAAGTGTAGACCGAAGCCCGCCAAAATTTATTTCTGTCGATGAATTATTTAGAAAAACTGGAGTGGAATATTTCAAGGTGAGTACTACTCTCCTTCGAACTTATTTATTTAGATCTCTAACTGGTTTAAAAACATAAAAGACAACTCTCTTATAAAAATCGCAAGTATAACGATAAGAGAGTGGTTTGACTTTGCATCGAATGATTCTCGATAAGGGCGGAGATAATACGAAATCAGTTATCGATAGTGTATAACAAATGATGCGATATCATCGACATCATCTGGATAAATACATATCTACTCAAAGAGGTATTTATTGTTTGTGTGGATATATATCAGACTATATATTTCTACAAGTATTCTTATGTTTCAGCTAAACATAGATGCGTACAAAACCGATGGAGTTCTGGACAAAATAAAAGAGGAGCGAGGATACAGCTACGAAGACGAGCTCGTGTTCTCCAAGGACAGCCTGGCTGACTACGAGGAGAAGATCAAGTCCTTCAAGACGGAACATCTGCATTCTGATGAGGAAATCAGGTTCTTCATCCATTCTTTTTTTTCGGTCTAGGTATTTTGTCTAAGTTTTGTCTAAGCCAAAATATTTTTTGTCTCTTTCTGTTATATAGTGACAAAACAATTTTTTTAGCTTAGAGTACCTATGTTTTAACGTTTAAAAAAATAGGTACCTACTTGTTTAAGCACTACCTCTCACTTTCTCTCCTTCATTTGACTGATATCCCGATTTCTTTGAAGTAAAGCGTCTGAGCCCAGAGTTCGCTTTCCTACTTTTTCTCGTCTTCTCACGGTCTTCATCCTTAGTCAGCCCATTGGGACGCATATCGTCTTTGACAACATCATGCCACCACATTACGTTGAAGCAAATGCAGAATGAGTACTGAAATTCTACTAGACAAACTTAATCATATTTCGGGTTTCTTCTAGGAAAATAAATATACAAGAGAAGAAAAGATAAAAAATATGTATTTTGAACTAATTTTCCAGATTAATCCTCGACGGACTTGGCTACTTCGATGTACGTGATGGCTCCGACCAGTGGATCCGCATCGAGGTGTCAGCCGGCGACATGATCATACTGCCCGGGGGCATCTACCACCGGTTCACTCTTGGCCCAGATGTGAGTACTTTACAATAAACAATTAGGTAGCGACATAAATAAAAGAAATATATGGTAGCGACTTGCGACTTTATAGCAACAGGCGTTTCCTTCGCGGCTCATTGTTCATATAGCTGAGCGCTCGAATTATTAAGTACTAGAGGTCTCTCCCGGCTTCGCTCGGGTAAAACCATAATAAAAAAGTTGCCTATGTCACTCCAGAAGGTTTCGTTTATCTCTGTGCCGAATTTTATCGAAATCGGTCCTGTAGTTTTACAGTTTACCCATTACAAACAAAAATACAAATCTGCTCTCTTTATAATATTAGTATTGATAATATTGATTGGGCCTCACTTTGAACGTCATTAAAAGTCGACTCGCTAAGGAAATATACGTATATGTGTGGTGGTATAAAAATATAAATGGTGGTAGTCCAGTGGTGCAGACATCCAACTATGTTCTTAATGGTCTCAGCTTCGAAGACTACTATTGCCACATGAGTTTATCCAATCCTGCTCATCTAAAAACATTACCCTTTAAATTTGAAGATTCGACTATGATTTTATGATCGACTGTCAGGCTGACATCATATCAACTCTCTTTGGGAATGCTGTCGTTGCTTATCAGCTATCAAATAATTATATCCCTTGGTGTGGTGGTCCTTCATCAGTTCAACTCGTGACCGCAAGATGACTATTTGTGTTGTTAATTTGAACACACCATAGACGGGATTACATCCAGTATTTTTCCAGTTTATACAGGGTTACTGGTATCAAACGCAAAACCTCCTAAAGACTACTTGGGTACATCAAAACAAGCAACTTTTATTCTACGACTTTTCGTGACTCGTAGCTTTTTTTTTTATATAAATTAAATACAACCTAATTTGCGATTCGATTCTACACATCTTAACTCTATGAAATAGCCAAGCAACACGAGACAGTACAGTAGCGTTATGTAGCGGAATCGAACATAGAGTTAATATTTTATAGAAACAACATTAAAACCAAAAAAATATTTTTGTATTTATTACGTTTAGACAAAAGTCCTAGAACAAAAGTTAAATACTAGTACACACACATACATGAATGAATTTTTCCTTTGTTTCTATTATTAGACCCTCATCAGATATAAATTTTTATAGTTTACCTCATTGTTGAACTGTTTCAGAACTACGTAAAGATGAGGCGGTTCTTCAGTGCGGAGCCAGTATGGCTGGCGTACAATCGGCCTTCAGATGAGCTGGACTGCAGGAAGCAGTATGTGGACAGACTCAGGCAGGGCTTCGTGGCTGCCAACTGACGTGTCATGAACGCGAGATGACTCCCGCCATCCATATGGGACACCTATTCTGTCGTCATATGAGACCTATCTCTTATGACGTCAGAATAAGTGGCCCATATGTTCCCATATATTCATATGTTAAATGCGCTTAGTAGGAGCGCATTTAACATTTCCTTTTCAAAATCCGAAATTGATACTGAATTTTTGTTTGAATTACATTTTATCTATAAATGTAAAGAAATACAATTAAAACTAAATTAAACTTGTACTAAAATATAACAAAATAAATATTTACAAAAATGCCAGTCCCGGCAATTCGTTGCCTTGAGGCAATGTACCCAGAAGGCTGGCAGCATTGCCACGTTGTATGGCAATGGTGATTATCTGGGCGAGATATTTTTTTATTGAAAATAAAGAATGATTGTTTACATATTTGGTATTTGCACTAACACAAAATAAGTAAACAACTCGATTATGAAAAATATATGTTGGACGCTCTTGCTTATGACGACAGTTTCATGAAAGAAAGTGCCACTAAATCCTGTATTAGGTATTTTTCTTAACTGAAATAAAATAATATAGGTACTTACATTGCGATTCTTTCAATTTTATCTATTCCAACCCTCACTAGACTTATAAATTATACTTTATAGCCTATATGCACTTATTCGCTATAAAGTATATATATATGTTCTTGGACTGTAGCTTTTTCTAGGAAACGAAAGACGATTTTTATACGAAACCACACCCTAGTTGCGCAGGACGATCTACCCTATAAGATGGTTAGCTATGACTTCCGACACGACAAAAATTAAAGTGAAGTCTATTTTAACCGGAAGAACCGAAGGAAGTGTCAAACTGACTTGCCATATTAATAAAGAAAATAACAACCAATGTTGTTTTTAAATTATCCTACTAATTGATAATTTCTACCATGGTCAATCCTAAACAATATACTTTATACCGAATAAGTGCAATATCTGATACAAATAAACTAGTTGTTCGCCGCGAACGTAGACCTCGCGAATGCAATAAATTTTGATGAGATTTTACAAAATTGCGAATATTTCGAAAACGACTTAGCCGATTTTGATGCCCCACGAACTTAAAAATTCTATTAACAGATCCTACATACCTTTTAAATTTTATCAAAATCGGACCAACGGTTCGAAAGTTATCGCGTTACAAACGAACATACATACGTACGTATACATACAGAAAATGTATTTTTGCCCCAAGTAGAATGTTAGACCTCGCTCGCTTCGCTCGCTCGATGCATAATAATACTGTATACCGAACGTATATGGCTACTTACCTTAGGCCTGATGTGTGGTTTCCGCCCTAGAATAGGATCACACCAATCCTACCATGCATGTCATACGAGGCGACTAAGGCAATATTGCAAGAAATGGGTTTACGTCAGGCAAAAAGGTTTATTTCATGCCCTGCCCTGGATTCGGGGCGTCACAGGGCACGGCCAAGGATGAAACACGCGACCATGCGAGAGAGAGGAGTGGATAGGCCTTCGCGGCTTTGCCTCAGTGACTGAAAAAAGTAAGCCTTGGCCCCGTAGATTTTTAGTTTCGTTTGCCTTCATCACCATACCATTTTGAAGATATTTAAACATTTTACAAGGTAATTAATAATTTTCATATTCCATCTCTTCCTTTGTCTACCGATATATAGATCTGTATGATGCTGTAAATTTAAATTTTGAAATTATTCATTTCATACCCACAACGAACGCGAAACGGTCGTGTATTTTCAATTGTGACCCTAAAGAAATCGTCAGGTCTCACCTTTAACAAATATTTTTCAAAAATTACATTGCGTTTAATCTTGTAGCATTAAAATCGTGGCAAAAAATCATATCCGTGCATTAAACCGTTGAGTAATTCTTTCGCGGGAGCCGATCCTGTGTGTACTTATCATAATAATGCATTGACATATTTGTCATGGAAATGAAACAACGGACTATAGGACAAGCGGAAGTAGGATTTAGCTTTAAAGTTTTGATTACAGACAGACAAAGCTCAGGACAGGGGAATCTTTTTACAACCTTCTAAATGTTTAGTCTGTACCTTATTACTTCCATGGGTAAAAAAGTATAGTTTGACTTACTTGCCCTTATGTCATATGTCAAAATTACGATGTCTTCTGTAAAGGAAAAAATATTTTTTACAAAACGTTAATTTAAAACATGGGTCGTTTTAATCTCCGTCCAACCACAACAATGTATTCCAATTCAAGTAAATATAAGATAAGCAGAACATAAGAAAATAATATCAAAACTTTTAAATTAGACAAACGTAAACAAACAGACACCATGGCTGCTGACGTAAGTTGAACTATAATGTTTTATTTTCTACTAGCACTGCGCCTGCGACTTTGTCCGCGGTTAATAAAAAATAGCTTAACCTATCAAGGTCTAGTTCATCTCTGTGCGCAATTTCATCAAAATTGGTCGAATAGGTTTTGAGTTTATTCGTTACAAAAATATATATCTTACCTTTTCATTATACTGTTAATGTGGACTAGCTGAACTGGGCCACCACGGGGGTTGGCTAGTAGTAATAAATTTCCAGAAAAATGCCTACACGATGCGAATTTGCGCGATTGAATAATAAAGAAATGCATCTGAAATATTGCTTTTATACCTGAACTGAACATTTATACCAGAACTGCATACGATACTTATACAAAATTTAATAAGTAAACACGGAACCAAGTTTCATTTGTGGATTCAAATGAAACTTGGTTCCGTGTTAACTGTATATTTTATTGTCGATAGGATTTTGATAAGCGGCTTTGCTCATGACAGTTTATCAGGCGTTTGTTTTGTTTATCTGGTAATGTGAAATGTGGCTTAGGCCCTGGCGAAAAATGGGCACTATGTTTAAAAAAGATGAAAAGAATGTACGACTTAAAAAAAGTTGTTGCTTAGATTCTGACCCCTTAGTTTTCTGACTATACCTAGTATAGGCCAGTCGTCTCATTTTCTTATAATAAATCTCTGTCTGTTTACTGCTTTCTATCATAACACAAACATTTTGTGAAACGAATGTGCTTATATTATTATTTTGTTGTAAATGTTTTGTGCTCCAAATAACACAGATACAGTATCACTTCGTTATCTGTTACCTTATAAGGGAGATTGTGCCAAGAGCTGCGAAACACGAAGGTCATGTTGAAATATACCAATGGTGGTGGTAGTATTAAGATAAAAATCTCCAGTTTATGAAACCTTTTCCTTTAAATCCAGTCTAAGCTTTTATATAGCATAAGCCTTCCTTAAGCTTAAGGTTCATATAGCCCTTTCATTCGTTTGAATTTTTCCGTCTTTCAGCAAAAAACGGTAGCTGTGTTCTTATTTCACGCGCAGACCAAATTGGAAGGCTCCTAATAAATTAATTCTAAGTTATATTAATTTGTATTCTAAGTTATATTATTGTATACATATTTGTTGTGCTGTCAGTTTGAAATTAATAGAAGGAGTCTTGTGATTGACGTAGTTTTATATGTTAAAAACAAATGTTTATTATATCCTATATTTCACTGTAAAAACCCCCGAACAAAAATAAATATTTAAATTCGTTTTTAGCCGGTGCCGGAAGCTCCGAGCGGAATGGGACAAGGCATCATCGTCTTTCTCCTGTGGTACATCTTTATAGCCTACAATTACTATAAGTAAGTACTTCATTTATAGTTATACTTAGTAAACTAACACAATAAAATAATAGCAATTTCAAAATACCCTAATATAAGATGATTATAGCATTTAAGTGAAATATCTACATAACACGTTTAATAAATAAACGGCGAAGTACTCGAAAACATATTGATCAATTTTTTACAAAGGATTTGTACATAGGTTTTACATAGGTACTTTCCAATGATGTGCGAAATCTCGCTATAATATGTCACTGAAACGTTTTTAATAAAAGAAAAATTTCACTCTTACATAACGTTGCTGTTTTTTTAGATTTCTTTTTCAGCGAGCTGAGCTTTTCAAAAGCCCTTAATTTGGTCGGAGGCACTGAGCTTAAGAACTGGAATCTAGGTCACAGCTTACATAACGACCTAGCCCGCTTCCCACGCCACCCTCACCCCCTAGGGAGAGGGAGGTTGTCATGAATCGAAGCGTGAGTTCTGAGCGCCTCTCCATTTTGTGTGCCTATAGTACTATAGTATGTATGGCTCGTGTACCTACACGTGTATTGCCAAATTACGTAACTTATAAGTGTCAAAAATATGTATCAGATGTATATTATTTTCATGTATATGAATACTATCTGCGAGTATTTAAATCTGTTTGATATTTGTAATTCTTTGTCTACATTAGGATCATTATATGTAATAATATCCCTAATTAGTCAGTCGATTGGCACCTTTTGACAACATAGTCATCATATACATAGACATCGTATATAGTTTTTCAACATAAAAGAGCAACTTCGATGCGTCCGAACTTTCGATAAGTCAGTTGGTCGGCGTCTATTCGTGTTAAAAAAATGAAAGAAACAAAATTTTTATTTTATTTCAAATCTTCATAACAAATAGAGCCCTCGATATCGAACTAGTAATCCAGTATGTGTCAATAATGTCGAGGTGTTCAAATCATCATCATTCACCTCATGTGAAACAAATTTTAATTATTATTTCTCGAATCACACCTAAAAATCATAGACTTGTTCTCCATACGGAACTATTAGGTGCAATTCGAATCGGTGTGCACATCTGCATACCAAATATAAATAAACAAAATCATATATTATCTGTGCATGCTGAAAAAAACACGTTTAACAATAACAAATTAGGTACCAAGATATTCATAATCAAATTGTCAAATAGGTCATAAATTATTGTCGGAGGCTCCCTTCTAAGCCCCTACCCCAGAAGCCCTCCCGACTACCCAGTTTTCCCTCCAGATGGCGGCACCAGTGTCTATCGACGTGGGTTACGTAAAGCATAGCATCTAGACACCTACTCCATGCACTATGTAGCTGATTGCGGAAGGTCGCGATATCGACCCGATGGTTGCGTAACTGCGCTGACGAGGGATTCCAATGCACAGTACAGTTTTCATCGCTTTAGCTCTAACGGGATAGACAGTTTCAGATCTCAAGTGGATAAACCTATTCATGTAGTGACAGCAATTATTTTAACACTGATATGTCAGTGTTATAGTCCCAGGCGTTTCCTGGCTTTTGAATCGGTAACTTGTATTACTTCATGAATAAATAAACGGGTTCGAATGTGGAGACAAAACTTCGCTTTAGACTACTACCTATTAGTCTCCATATTCGAACTCACAGTTACATTTTTTATGAGGAAGTTATAAGTTTAACGTGTCTGTGTATCTGTCTATTTCATAGTAGCACACAAACGGCTGAACCGAATTGGATCTAGTTTTTTTTTTTTAGGAAGAGAATTTAATTGCGATACCAAAAAACTTTGTGAAAAATTTCACCAGTTTCCTGTGTCCACTTGACCTTACCTTCTAAACGATTTTGCCGTCTAATATATAAATAAGTCAGACTTGTTTACAGCTCCGATCTAATATAATAAGGAGCAGGTTCCCGGCTAGAGTATAATCAACTTGGCTTCTTTCCAGTATCGCGTTCCTGAGTCGCTGTTTACGATTGCACAGATTATATAAAACTACTACGATAGTTAAACGTACGATAGATCGGGTAGAATGCGCGCGCGCCTGAGATATTGGTTTTGGGGTGTGGTACAAACTATGAGATTAGGAGGGTATGAAAAAGTGTTATGGAAAAGTGTAACGCCCGGTAACGTTACGATGAGTCACCGAACGAGAGAGAGGCCCGCCGAATGCCTTGCGTCTCTCTCCCACTCAACTATGATCGGTCTGCCGCGCGCGTAAAAAGACGTTGTCACGTAAAATCTTCGCCCGTAAAACCGACTTTACAGGCAACCATTTTTTTTTGTACAATAAATATTTGTAAAATGAATATTTGTATAACTTTTTGTAAAATGAAGTTACTGAGTGTGGTTGATTTAATATTTTTCTCTTTTGTAATGTGCGTCAATCATCTCTAAGTAGTTTTTTACCAGTGTTAAATGTAAAATTAGTTTTAGATTATAATAATAGATGATATAAAAAAAAAAGAAAAAACGTTTATTTAGTACAAAAGACGTTGATATAGATATCACTGGACACTTAGTATTAAATATTGTACCAAAATATTTGCTTGCTCATCCTCTTTATCCTCCTCGTATTCCAAACCATCTAATATTAGTGTTTCTCGCGGGTTATGCAAAGATTGGGTTCGCTATAATTCTTACAGCGCTCCGTCGTCGCCTCGTCACGTGATCACTTGTTCACATCCCTCTTCATATACGTTCTTGGTGGTTCGCAGAGCGTTTCATTCGAGCGTCATTACAATCCGTCAATTTTCTTGAGGAAGGAATCATTTCCAAAATCCATTTTCACTACAGTACAGAGTAATTAATGTAAAGTCATATAGTAAAACTCATTCTTGTCTTTGTTGAAATATGAAAAATTGTAATGACAGCGCGACCGCAGCGGTCGAAACGCTCTGCAAACCACCCTCTTCGGTTTTACATTCCTATTGGATAACTTTGGTGAACGACTGGCTAATTAATATTGCATCTTTGTAATCTAATCATATGTATGACTCTTAAAATTTTAGAGCGAATAAATAATGCCTAAAAACTAACACAACAATTTTAAGCTTTATCATTATGTATGTAGGACTATAAAGTTGAAATTTAGAATTATATTGTAAAAAAAATTACGCATGTGCAAACGATTAGTGCTTACGCTTTGTACCGAAATAAAATAAACCGCTATTTGTCAGGTATTGTCAACATCATTTGTCCCAATCATGTAACTCTAAATGTTCTTGTATCTTATACCACGAAACAATTTAATGGCTTCAGTAACAAATGGGGATAGTAATTGGTTGGCGATACATCGAAATAAAATCTCATTCCATTCGAAACAACAAACAGAATCGATTTCTTTGAAGATAGGTTTATTAATCGATGTAAAGTTAATTCGATCAAAGAGGGATTTTTACCTACTAAGTATGCTAATCGTATTATTAATAACCAAAAAAGAAGTTGCACTAGCTACATTCCACAAATTAACACCGCATATCTCTTAAACTAGAGAAGATGAAAAATTCAAAGACCTGGTTCATCATTGAAATTAGAAGAATATATTAATATTGGTTGGTTGGTATCGAAATCAAAATCGACTCGAATTCGAATCTTAAAATATTGTTCATTAGGTTTTACCAAAGGTGTCACTACCCCTATGCCCGCAGTGAACATCGCAATGTATTAGCATAATTATCGCTGGCATACAAGCTACCTTCATTAGATGTGCAACTTGAGAACAAACAGCCGAGGTGACAGATTATTATGCTAATAGGGAACATCGTTGAAAGACACGGTTCTTATAATGTCTGTCTAGTCTAAAGTTGTTCTTTCGTGGATATCTTGTTAATTCTAATTGTATTCCATTGCATCGTTACTCTCAGGAGTTTGTGCAAGTTAGGTTGTCAGGACTCTATCAACGTAAATGATTGGCTTCTCCAATCGATGTGAATATTTAACTGGATCCAAGGCACGCCATATATGACGAGATTGAAGCTGCTTTCAATTGTTCTTCATGGACTTGCCAAGATGACGGTGATGTCTAAAGTCTAGCATTTATTCATTTCGGTTTTTTAAATGTCATGTAATTCTGTAAATTGTTTCTAAAATGTTTCATAGCTCGGAAGGTTGCACTCTTCGTTCTACAATCCTTCTTGGCAATGCTGTGGTTGAAATAGATTTCCTGGGTCTACAACTATTTTTGTTATAACAGTTAGTTAGATGTTTGATATTATAGGCATCTTGTTTACGAGGTTCGTGCCTCGTTCTTCACAAAAATAGTTGGCTATTTCTGTCTGTAAAAGTTGTTTAATAAAATATACATGTAGGTATATTTTGCGAAACCATGCGTCGAATGAAGAGCTTTTTTAGTAGATAGATAAGTACATTTCTGACAGAGCTATAGAGTTCTGAAAATTTTCATCACATTATTAAAATTTTACCATTTGTTAAAAAAATACTTGTGTGACAGCGTGCCATTATCATCATAGTCGTATTCTCGTGGCTGAAGGTCGTGACCACCAGTAGCTGTAGCCTGTACTTTAAGACCTGATGGATTTTGCTGCATATAGCAGTCCTTATTATATCCATCCGTCAATCTAGTTGCTGCTCTTACTTGACCTCGGCATCCAGGAACAATAGTGACAGCATAGGTATGTATGAAAACGAAATTTTGCATATGTAGTTTGAAGTATGGAGAAGGACACAGGGTACCTTTCATCCCAGAAAAATAAAGTTTTTGAATAAATGAAAATTTTTGCAATAGGTATAAAAGAGAGTTTTACTATGATGTAAAAATCGAGCCACTTACATTATCCGCTGCAGTAGTCTTGTCCGTACGCAATTGTCCTCGAATGAGTCAAAAGTTAACATTGTCGGCCAGCAGACCAGGACGGATGCAGTTGTTAGTAGCAAATTGTTACAGCAGTTTATCTCCTTGATTTTTGCATGTGTCAGCTCTACTGTTAGGAAATCTTACCAGCCTGCTTCTCGGAAGATTTTCTGGTTTAGTATGTAAGAGAACGAAGGGCGTTCTCTTCATATTTCGATATTAAAGTTTAATTTTTTCTATAGACTTCTATCGTTCTTCGTTCTTGAAATACTCGATATTTAAGTACTTAAGGACAAAATCGTTCTCAGATGATAATCCTCGGTGTGTGGAGTAGAAAATCAATAAAGTGGAGTTCCTATCACAAGTACATCCATAATTCATATCTGTCCATTGTTTTTCTCAACTCAACGAGTGGGACATAAAGATTAATGGTCCGTGAATCTATTACTAGTTAAATTTAATGTGTCCAATACGGTACCATTAATACGTGTTGTTGTTTCAGTATTTGTAGGTATTTTAGGAATTAATTAGAAACTTGTTCAAACGACAACGGCTATTTTAAGTTTAATAAGTATAATGTTCTTGACAGTAATGTAGACGAAGCTTTAAGCAGAATACTACCATAATCTACCCAGTGTGATGGGACCCGAGTCGGGTACTCTCCAGGATGGTATTTTTGATTTCTACTTTTTCTTCTTTGCGTCGTCCACACGCAACGATACTTTTCAACGATATCTAAATTAGATTCTCCGGACAAGTGTGTGCCATGGAATTTTTGAAAACATTTTTATTAAATTAACTGTAATATATTCCAGAAATTTATTCTTAAAAATAACAATTTCGACGTCTTTCCGTGTAATTGCCTTACCTAACTTATTATTTGAGACAGTTTTGTCAGTGCGTACTTTGAACTTGCAAACTGAAGTAACATATGAAATGGTGACTCAAGCAAAAGCAGTCAAACACGTGACGTGACATGCCAATTGAAACATCCAATGCCAATTGAACAATCCTCTCAGTACAGAGCGTGTTCATATATTTCATTCATTTGATGACAAATACTTACGCACACACATTATATATATAAATAATATGCTAATTAGGAAAAACCTTTCACAATCATCGAAGAAAGTTTGTCCTACACATTATGTTGTATACACTACATACGTTGTACTTTTTTAAACGATTTGTATTTCATTCAAGTTTAAGAAATACAGAAATACATTAAATAAAAATAGGTACAAGTAGAAGCGGACAATCTTCCTGACAGTGGCGCGATTATAAAACCGGTCATATTCGTGATGATGATGATGATGCCGGAAGCAGTGAGTCACCGGACACAGCTGAGGAGCCAATCAGCTACGGATGGGCTTGGAAATTACGCACAGTTGAAATTCCAGGGATATACCTTCTAATAGTCAAGGCTTTGGAATGAACACAAAATGACAGTTGACAATCTAGGTTTTCCTTATTCAGCGTTTCCCATGTTTGATGTACCACCCCAATCTATGTCAACGCATGTTCAAAAATGCTTACCTAAGTCTTATCTAGACTGCTGCTTTTACCAAGCTTTCCTTGCTTGATTTTTTCTAAGATATTTAGTTAGTATGTTCGTTCTTTCTGTTCGATTTAATGCTGTGTAATTTTGGACATAAGCTTTATTATAACATTTTGAAACAGTCGTATCTGCCAAAAATATTTCTTCTGTGATTTGATTCATCTTATTTTTCTGTTTAATATGCAAGTTATTATGATCTATTCACGTGATCCTATAGCACTGTGCAGGGAGTAGATGAGCATTAGCGACCTTGGCAAACTCTTTAGTCAATCTACCAAGCTTGTTAACTGACAAAGAGTCAGGTAATGACACGGACAGACCATTTTATGATGTAAACATGTTGGATAATAAGTTGAAGTTACAAATAAACATAGTGGAGTCACTGGAATTGCTAGTACTTTAAATGATTATTTAAATTTCCATAAATATTTGTAATTCTGCTACGAGGCATAACAATTCACGAATACAGTAACATTTTTTTCTATCAACACCATCCAAATTCATGAATGACAACTAAATAACTTCCCATTTATTTTTAGTGCTCGCCCATTACCATAGCTTTATACGTATAATTTGTGGCTATTACGTTGCAAAGTCCACATACAACACTACTAATATATTAGTATAATCTGTGGTACGTCAACATGTCAAGCTACCCTTCAAAGACCTCTATGTGATGGTAGTAGTAGCCAGTTTGCGTTGAATTGGGGTAGGCTGATGCGTTGACCGTACAAAATACAATGATGTTTGTACAAAACATACGAGCCACCATTACGTGACTCATTGAGGTTCGTCCATCAGGCCAAAGCACCCATTGTAGTGGAATATTGTATGCTAATAGTAATAGATTTAATTTTCAGCGTGCAATATTACATTTACTATGCATATTTGGATCAAATACATATTTGTCTTCAACAAATTTTGTGGTGGTATAATCTCACTCATGAGTTATGTAGATTCAGAAGCAAACAATTTTTGACTTGAAACTTTCTCAGTCATGAAAATCTAGTGATCACTTTCGATGATGGACGATTGATTTGAGATCATAAGATTTTTAAAAACATGTTTGCCGTTTTAGCAGGAATAGTATTTCCCATCTCCAAAGCTCGTGTCCCTGAAGGCTGGTAAATTTCGATATTCTAAATATTGGATAGTGTAGACCAATTTCTACTACTGTACTGCATATTTCATAATCAGCATCATAACCCAAACAGCCATAAGTCAATGCATCAATTAGACAAGTCAATTTGCCTCCTTCTGATAAACTCGGGTCAGTTCGCTGGTTAGTCTTATGCGGTCAATAAGCTAATTGTACTAAAGGTTAATTGTTGTATGACATTTTTATCAATATCGCAACATAGGCCATTTGTATTACTACTCGTGATTGTGCTAAAACATCTAGATTAAACCTTCCGTATACTATGATGTGTTCTGCCACTAGCTCGACCTGTGTCTTCATAATCTTTCTACTTCCTATAACGCAGTAGTCTTCTTTACCTTCTCGTCTTTTTATTTTCTTGTCTTCACAGTAATCTTATTATACCTGCCTTACCTGGACATTTTGCTTGACGATATGTATTTTACCAAAAAACTGATTTCGTATACTGATACGCATACAAATTATAATATTCACTTCTTAGTAAACATTCGAAATATAAATAGCTTGTGTACTTTCCATGAATTGTTAATTTCCTGTCAAATGCCTTTCATTGGAAATAACCTTGAACTTGACTTAGTACATGTTAGAATGAGACAACAATATGCTGTGCTGGTTAAGGTGGAGTTCTGAAACTATCTTATTTATAAGGTATTTGTACATCCTTTGGTCACCGTCACCATGTTTACATAGATCTGCTTTTATCCTGGTGAGGAAATGATACAAACTTTATTGGTGTCACGTCTCACTCCACAGTTTTCATAATTTCTTTATCAAGATCATTGTGATCTATTATATTATATTCAATTCTTCGTTTAAATATATACTTATATATATGTACGGGTACCGCTATTTTATAGTTTTATCCTCAAAATGTGTGTTGAAGTAGAAAAATAAAGATCATTTCAGAGTTTCTTTTCCAGTTTTCTAGGTCAAGGTCTCACTAATTCCCTTCCAAATAATGAATTTACTCCAGATTTTTCTTCAGATTTCAAAAATGTTTGCTGATGAATCTTTTATCATTCTAAAGTGTATGTCATTTTAGGACGTAATTACAATTTCGATGAAATTCTACCTTTAGTGTCCTTCACTGTATGCGTGGGAATCGACATAAGGCGTGACTACGTTTTGTGCCTGTCTGTGCTTTGGAAGTCGAATGATGAGACCAAATAAAACGTAACGACTTATTGTAGGCCTGGATCAATTTAATTCATATCAACTGCGTAATTTTGATCAACAATCTTCTATATCATTTGTATATCAGTCAGCTCTCAATCAAGACTCGATTGAGTTCATTTTTCATTATACTGGTGATACTTATTGTTACTGTATTCTTATAAATATATTTTTGACCATTCTGCATTATGTTAGTTGTCAAATTTTTGTTTTGATGACTATTCGAAGCTCCTTATATTAATCGAAACACCTGTGAAAAAAATACTATGATAATAGTGAAACACATTTTTGAAAATTTACTTTCCAACCAACTTTCTTCGTATAATGATCCAGCTGCATTGTTATAATCTATGAATTATCATAATGATCTTAATATATCTATTTTATCTAGATTATATACATAGTTTTTTACAATTCTGACCTTTTCAACTACCCTATTCTAATTAAATATGTATACATACAATTATATATTGCATGCGATTTTGTAAGTTTTAAAATAAATTATTGTTTTAAATTTGTCGCAATTTTGTGTTGCTAACTTGAGTTGTCTTCGTATAGCTAATCTTTTTACAAATTATTTTTTACATGTTTACAACGTTCCATTCTATTTACAATTTCATCTAACTAAACGTGAGATATTTGCAGCTGCATTGATAACAATGTTAACAGTTCCGACCTTGGCCACCCATAGCCGCGTCATCTTATATGTTAATTTTATAGACAGAGACATCGCATATGATCCAAATCGTATGGGAAATATGCCATACGATATCTATCGGCACGGCAAATGGCGAACCCTCAGTAAAAATTACTTTAGCCTTGAAATACGATCGATTTTTCGCATTGATCGATACTAGTCGTTTGAATTCAGTCAATGATCCTTATTCAAAATAGAAATTAAGCAGTGACTTTAGTAGTAGTGTTCAATATTAAGTTTTTATTTGACTTACAAAGGTCCACAATATTTCATAACCATTTAAGAGTTGGACCAATCCATGACTCAGTATTACTCATCTCCAATTAACGTCATCCGCCTGCCCTTACCACACTTGATATGGGGTCAGAACAACATATTACTCCCCTCCACTTTTTCTCTCATCTCCAATTAGCATGTAAAAATACACTAATTATGATTATTTTGGTTTTAAAAGGGCAAGAAGAGAAAAATATTGTAATTTTTCCTAAACTTCTTAAAAAATAATTATTTTTTATTTAACAAGAGCATCTTAACCATAATCAAGTACAAGTATACCGTCATAAACACATTTGAAATCATCTTATGTTGTGTACACATAGCGGCTATAAATCTGCTGGTTTCGTTAATATCTGGCCGGTCGTATGCTCCGGAGACTTCCTCAATCTCGCAGACCAGCCATTATGTTTAACTGCGAACTATTGTTACCGGCAATGTGGGAGTTCGCTTAGCAACGGCAAGCTGCATTCAGGCTCGTGTCCATGGACATGTATAGCTTCTTTCATCGCTTTCTTTTGTTCAGCTATATTTCGTGTCTTGATCATTTCTCATTCGTACATTTTAGCTTCTGACAATTTTGTTTTTACATCACTGATAACTGGTTTAGTTTCTTTTGTGCTTAAGGCGATGCCCTATTTCTGTGTTTATCAACTTTGTACAAATTAACCAAGGCTAATCATTCCTCTTTAAAGGTTCAACGTATGCTTTGGTATAGTTGTATTTCAATCATATAATTTAAATTTTGTCCATCAATGTCATAAATCTCAGCGTAATTATCTTAATTTACGTTTAGCTACATCCTTCTTTCGTAGTTTCTACGCACTTTCACGATGATTTGATAGACAATGTTGATCTTCTTTCTTCTATAATTCTTATCTTAATTTTATCGCCTCTCTCTTTCGAGTTAGCTTTCCTAATCTTCCATCGCCAACAGATTCGCATTTGATCAGTTTTATGGCGGTATAAAACATCTATTGAGTGGATGACAGGTTTTATAGTTAATTATACCCCGCCGCGTATGATCTAAATGTGCACGCGCATCGTCGGCGCTCTTTACACTTTATTTGCGTCGGTTGCATGCCGCAGGGCTGCTACGCAGAGAAAGTGTTGGATTGGCCTGGTGTTTACATCTTATACAACCTTAGGCCAAATCTCTGATGTAGGCTTTGTTCTTTCATTTTAAGAAATTCTCGTAATGACGACTAGACTTGTTATGTCTAGGTTTCAAATCTATGCAGAATAAATGCAGAACTAGGTTCGATTCGGTGGAGTATTTCTGTTTTAGTCAGTTTCTTTTCATTGATTTTACTTATACGACACGTTCTCTTGTCATTTATTTCTTTAATGAATGTATTTTTTGGCTTCTGTTTTCTTCTTCTAGCTTCAATTTTCAGCATATAGTATTATTATGAAAAGAGAAGTCGAATGAAACAATATCGTCATATTGTTATATAACCATTTTCACTTAGAAGGGCATTGCTCCCTCATCCTGGAAAAATAATGTTCGCATGGAAATTGACGCAATTTGAATACTTTTAGATATTAGTTCGGCATCCTCGGCAGCCCTAACAGCTGCATTGCCCCGAACTATTCCAGGACTAAGATCCCCACGGCGCACCTTACATGGTCACACCAGATATAGACAGGATCACTCTAACCGCTCGCCAAGTCTCCAGGATCATTATTGGAATTCTAGCTTTTATATATAGCATCTGTGATTCTGTTTTGTTGATTTATTTGACGTGACATATTTTTTACATTATATCTTATTTTATGTAAGGGCTTTGGTGTTTTTTCTTTTTTTCATTTGAGAAGATCCTCGTCCTTAAATTACATGTTGTGAGTTCAACACTTTGTATCAGTCAAATCATTATAGTACCTTCAGAATTTGATCTTAAATAGTATGTTAAAATTAATAATTTTACCTTTCCATTCACAAATGTTCCAATCCCTTGATCAGGAATGAGTTACTTACTCATTTACAATCATCTTGTTAGTTCCTAGATCGGTATATATAATTTGTTTTTATAGGTATCTTTTCTATAAAAAGAATTATCAATATTGTCTTGAATACAGTTTGTTATGAATTTTCATTTTGAGAGACTTTTTATTAGTTTTGTCGATTTATATCTACTTTTGTATGGAATAATCCTTACTATTAGCATAGTTAGGATTATTTTATAAGCACTTCTCTAAGCAGCTTCCATAATATCCTAAATAAATAAATATATTAGGACAAATCACACAGATTGAACTAGCCCCAAAGTATGTTCTCGACTTGTGTTATGGGATACTAATTCAACGATACCATATTTTATAACATATACATAATTATATAGATAAACATCCAAGACCCGGGCCAATCAGAAAAAGATCATTTTCCATCATGACCCGACCTGGGATCGAATCTGGGACATCTCGGTTCAGAGGCAAGCACTTTATCACTGCGCCACCGAGGTCGTCAAGCTTAATATTATATATGGGAAATAATTTTCTTTGTTTATTTGTTTGTTTGTTACCTCTTCACGCTCTATTTACTGAACCAATCTTCTTGAAACTTTGCATACAAGTAGTTTGAAGTATGGAAAAGGACATAGGGTACCTTTCATCTCTGAAAATTCACGCGGACAAAGCCGCGCGAAAAAGCTAGTAGATACACATTTCACAAGCCGTGTCAGATCAGAAGTATCACATAATCCTAAAAGAAGGTCCTTAATCCGACTAACATTATAAACGCGAAAGTTTATGACGATGTATGTTTGTATGCATGTTTGTTACTCTTTCACGCAAAATCTACTGGACGGATTGTTATGAATTTTGATACACGTGTAGAATATAGCCAGGTACTTTTTATCTAGAAATTCTTACGGCGCAGCCCCGGGGCGCGGCTAGTAGTTAAATATATTCCATCATACAAACGGACAATGCAAAAGTGGTCTGAAGCAAATTTCCTTGTACATAATACTTTTATAGTTTGATGCCTAATTCCTCGATTTCAATTTTATTATATAACCCAACGAATCGAATGACTCATTTTTTATAGTGTTTATTTTTTACTGTGTGTATTGAAACACAAATCATTCAATTATCACGTATACACCTGTGATCGTGACGCGCGTCACGTCACTCGTGTTTTGCTGCAGTTGGCTACGTGACGCTTGCAAAATACCCAACCTTATCAATATTTAGCAAGTCCGCTACTACTGTATCGATAGATTTCCTGTTAGCTTCGTCTACTATTCGTATAGTTAGATTAGGTCATTAATGATTCGTAGACTTTATAAAGTTTAATCTTTATATAACTTTGCACAATCTAAATGTAATTCGCACAAGCAAATCTTATATTTTAAGGCAATTGCTTCACTAGTTCCTGTTCTTTTAATACTACCAATTAGACTATAGGTGTAAAGTGGCTACCGCAGCAAATGGACGCCTACAACACCAGAGTTTTTGAAAATAATAATGAGATGAAAAAAATCTGGAATCGAGCGGGTTAAGTAAGTCAGGGGTCAGTGGTTAAAAGCAAAAGCACTGTCCCGGCCTATACAGGGGCGCGGGTTCATTGCCGCTCGATTCCAGAATTTTTTTATCTCATTATTATTATTATTATTTTCAAAAAAAAAGTTAAAAAGCATGTGTGACATGTATAACAAATCCACTTAAATACCAGAGTTGTTACCACGAAGTCTCTATACGTATTCCGCGGTTCTTACATGCGCGTTGTCGAATTTGAGGCCTAGGGATTTTTACTAAGTACCCTGTAATTACATTGCATGCATAGACGCTAGTGAGGTACCCATACAGATGATCTTGAACTTCTATGTTAGGCTTCTCCAACTCCTATAATCATTCTGCTTTAAAAGTGTGCTTGTGGTTCATAGCTTCGCAATAATTAGTCATTTCTTCTTCATTGATTTTATTATTTATTTATTTCATCTACCTCATTCCGTCTGGTTCATTAGCTCTGTAAATCAAATCTTCTAGTAGCCCTTCTTTTAGCAGGATAACGAGTAGAGTGGATTTTTTCTGTCACTCTTATTTATATACCACACTACCTATATGTGTCTACCACAGACAAGTGCTATCTCCCTTAGTTTTCTGTCATTTTCCGATATTATTATGGACCATGTACACAGCTATGTGTTATACCACAGTCAAGTGGTATCTCCCTTAGTTTTCTGTCATTTTCAAATATTGTTATGTACACTGCCTTGACCAAAGATAAATGGCATGGCCGACCGGCACATGGTTTCCTCGCAGGAAGCGATTACCCACAACCGTAAAGGATGTATTTCCAGAGATGCAGTTGGACATCGCCAATAATCAACACCCATTAACTTTTCTGCCCAAGTCCCGTTGCCAGTGAGCGGATGTCTGGTGCATAATGCATCGTTAGCAAATTCCATCCGCTTTGATTCACTGAATGGTGGGCTGAGACGTGGGTGCGCCTGACTCCAACGTCAACGACAAGTGCTTGAGTTATACCGGCCATTAGAAATAAGGAGCTGCACCAATAGGGAATGGGAAACGAGATCAAGTGATCTAATGCGGTATGCAGAATTGTTAAGTGCCGGATTTATCATTCTTTACAGACAAAGAGAATAAGATAATAATCCTTTCAAAGAAGCTCAATGATACATGTTCTGCAAAAGCAATAAAAACCTTTTTGCACACATAATTTTTAGTTAAAGTTAAAGTGTATATCTACTGTATGACATAAACTGTAATAGGCATAGGATATTGAGGAACTTTTTAATTAATTGTGATTTTAAAAAACAAGCTAAAGAAACTTAAACAAAGAAGAGAGATTCACAACATGAGCCGAAAAATATTTTAAGTATTATTAAGCACAACGAGAGTGATGAGTATAAAGGAAACGAATGAGATTGTCAGAATCGTGGCAAGAAGAAATGCCTAGTCTGCCATGGGAAACAGGCGTCATCGCTTATGTGTTTTAAGTATTATTAATCGAAATACAGTTAAAAAGTAAATCTGTGACAAATACACATGAAACGATTGAATCTAACCATTGTAAAATTTGATCCGTTGTATTGTACAACGGATCAAATTTAATCTTTATCTAAAAACCAGCGACCTCCACTGCTGAACAACATTGAGCCAGAAAAGCCCGGGAGACGTAAACTCTTGGCATAGCTCCCCCATTCTTTATGTACGCGTAGTGTTGGCAATCACAATATACAATATTCCCTTGAAGCTAATCTCCGTTTACTGGCCAATGTAGCTGATAACGAGCCAAATGTCCCAGAGACAATATTGATATTGGTTATTGAATTTACTATTCATTTTAATTAGACGACCTAATAATTTGCTCCCGTGTAACTCAGGAGTCATACAGCAGGCTAATAGATTTCGAACTCCGATTTTTGGTTATCAAAATGAAGTATTTGCTCAAATGACTGAAATACATCGTGCTGAATAAAGCCACCACTCAAAGTCGAAACGTTTTTTTCTGACATTAGACCTTCACAGGGACTTTTTCGCGTCAAAATTAAAATTATGTAAGTCGTATCCCGAGCTGACACTGGTAGTAATCCGTAGTGTAATGTCATGGATGCGAGGTTGATGCACCGCGGTACAGAAATAGCCGGTCGCTGGGTGCAACGAGACGGCGACGGTAGGCCGGAGTGCGTCGCCTATAGCTGGCCATTCACGGGCATATTTATCACGATCGATTAATATTAAAAGGTCTTCCTTGATTTGGGAGAAAATAAAACAGAATGTGCCAGCTGCTCTTCCGCCCGTGCAGCTTGTAAAATTCAATCAAGGGCAATAAACTGGAGATTTCTTCTTTAGTGATAGCATATATATTTTAATGCCAGCAGTTAGGAAATGTTTTGTGCTTTAGACAATGGATGGTAATGGATAATGCGACCTGATCTGGTCTTGGGTGATGTGGCAAACCCGAGAAGTTATGGCTTATTATTGTCAAGGAGGATGTGCATAATACCAATAATCTGTAATATTAACGCCACTGACCCCGCGACTGATGAGGAATGAATAGCAGAAGAACTTGTTACGGGCTCTGACGAAGCTTTGTGTTTCAGGATGTAACTGAGAAAGAGAATAGATACAGAGACGCTATTACTGACCGCTTCAAACCTGGATGTCCGTCAACAACAAAGGAAAAGAGATTCAAGAAACCTCGACTCGAGTAGTCAAGATGACCGAAATGGCATATGACCAATATCTAATGAGACGAGAATTTAAGCAGAAAAAGAGGCTCAATAATTAATTTAACTAATATGATCTTTGGAATGACTATCGCTTTCAACCCCGCACTAATAACATTATTTAAAAGACTTACAACAATGTGCTATTAAATTAAAATAAAGAGAAATCTGTGCGTCTATGGCTGCCATTGTGTATTTCAGATCTCTAACCGTTGCCAAATGTCTATTCGGTTCTTTTAAAATTATCGTTATGTAACTGTTAGTTTCCCGTCACTTCATTTTATCTTCAATATGTATATAATTTTTGTAACAAACCAAGAAATTTTAATGCATCTTTCTATTGAAGTATTTTTTATTTATCACACTAAAGATTTTGACGTACATACTATGATACCGTAAATTAATAATAATATAGGAAATGCTAATTAAGCAGTTGATATACAAAAAGTCGTCATCATGCATCACAAAGAGAACGTAGATGTCAAAGAACAAAAGCGTTTTTGTAACCATAACATCGTTATAAAACTAGCAGAAAAACAAGCAAAAACATTAGGCTGTGACATTAAGAGCGTCTATTTTGGCAAAGCGCCAGGAACACCTCGGGAGTGATGGTGATCTGGTGTTGAGAGACGAGATATAATACTTTTTATCGGACACTTAACCACAGGCGATAATGATAAACAGACGAGTTAAAAATTAATAGGTAACGAGAAAATGAAAATTACACTGCCAGACACGTGTTAAAGATTTATATAGTCTTAAGAAGTAAATATTTCAAATGCTTATTAATAAAGATGACATCTATAATTGAATTTCTGGTAACCTGAAGGACATGAATCAACAACATGTAATATACTAGTTGTTGCCTGCACCTCCGCCCGCGGTAGCCTACCCGTATACTCGATTCGACTTCGAATCATTAACTACATCTATTCGAAATTTCATCAAAATTGGCTATGTTATTTAGCCGTGAAATCATAACAGACAGACGACTTTCGCATTTATAAGGGGTACTAGCTTTTGCCCGCGGCTTCGCCCGCGTAAATTTCATAGTAAAATCTCGGTCATTCCTTAAGAAAAATTATGAAGAGTATGTTTACCAATTTTCAGCTTTTTATCTTTAAAATTGTGTTAAGTCCCATACAATCTTTCACCCCCCTTTTGAAGGGGTTGAGAGTTAATTTTCAGAAAAAGTTGAAACACGTGTTGTTTAATTTGTTGTAAACAACTAAAATCCAAATTTTCGAGGCACTAACTTCAACGGTGTAGTATCTATCATATAAAAGTTTTTCATCCCTTTCACCCCCTTCAGGGTGGAATTTCCAAAAATCCTCTCTTAGTGCTCACCTACACTACCCATGCCAAATTTCAACTTCCTACGCCCAGTAGTTTCGGCTGTACGTTGTCTGTCAGTCAGTCAGTCACTCAGTAACGAAAGAGATTTATATATTTCTCAGGAAGAGATTTATATATTTATTGACTTAGCATTGGTAGTCCAAATTACAGGTGTAGCATAAATAGAAAGAAAACATCAAGACAATATACAAATTCCAGACATATCATCAATGTTCATAACAAAATGGCTGCCAGAGCACTATAACGAGCTATTTTCATCTGAAGAAACACTATAAACTGTAAATATTGTTCGAAACGAACAAGAACTATAGAAAAATACAGTAATACCACCACTAAATATCTTGTTATTATAAACAAAAGTTGGGTAATTTTACTTATTTTTTTTCAGAAACTGGTTTTTAAATCATCATGCAATCTGATTCTTCAAAAGTTATACTATCGATCCTTTCTAGCTAGTATTTCTTCAACAGTTTCCAGAACAGATAATAAAGTATTATCACCAAACGTTAAAATATCGATTGCTCAAGTCAAGATACACATTTATTTATTTGAAGCGCGCTGCATAATGCCAACTTTATACTCCTATAGGCCGCGCCGGCGCAGACACGAGTGTGTCACGAGCAACCAGCTTGTAATCGATTTGCTGCATTGCAAATTTTGTCTGTATGTCCTGATTTCCTGCCATTCAGTTATTGTCCTGAGGTTACCGGCGATTGTTGTGGGCGTTTTTTTCTCTATATCCTGCTTTATCCCTAATAGAGTACTCCCGGCTCTTTCCTCAGCAGCAAAGCGTCGGGGCCATGAGTCCGCTTTCCTGAATTCCTTTTTCCGCTTTCCTGTTTTTTCTTCTCCACTTCGCATGGTCTTCCGTCAGTCAGACCATTGGCACACACATCCTCCTTGACGACGTCAAGTCATCACTTAATTCTGTCTCTTCTGTCCAGAAAAATAATCTACTTATTTTTTTATCATAATGTAACATTGCATAAATCTAAAATTCTTCTTCTTTTTCTTCGAGTGTGATAATTGCTAACGCTAATGTTAGTTTTTATTCAAGTCGCCCAAAGGCATCTGACATGACTTTTTATGACTACCTATCGTCTAATGGCAAGTTATCGGATACGCATTATATTTACATTCAAAATTGTATTAACGTATTTTTTTAAATTATTTACGTAAAAAGGAAGCACGGATCTAAAATGAACTTTGATTAGTAGTTTAAACGATAATAATCGTGAAATGTTTATTTTATCGTGACATATCAACGAATAGATTTAAGAATATACATCGTTTGAACTACTAATTGTTTTGTATTTTAGATCCGTGTTTTCTTTCAGCTGCGACTGTCCATCTAATGATGACCAGGGGAGATCAGAGTAGGGGACCTTCTTGCGAAACGGTGAGTGATTTGATAATACAAAATTGCTGCACTAACAGACATACCTAAGCAACCTTGACATATGCAAGGTTAACATATAATCTGTGTACTCCTGTTTACTCCCAGTGTTATAAATCAATTAGCAAGTTTATTGATGAAATATATAGACATATAAATGATTTAATTATCCTCTAAATAAATTTGCCCATCCAATGTCAATCTTCTAAAACTTGCAAACTTTTTTTCTGATAATAAATACCGATACAAAATAAATATGTTTCAAGCTATTTGTACCTGAGCTCTGGCATAATGTAACAACAATTCTTTTTTCTAATGCAAGAAACATCAAGACGTGTTTTTCTCTGTAAAACCTACTTCTTCAATAGGTCATCATCAATCCATGAATATCTATAAATTTCACTTTTGTTTTAATTTCTTGGAAAATTTTTAACGATGTAAAATTTAAGTGTTCAATCAATGGGTTTCCGATTAGATACCAAGATATAAAATAACCATTTTATTGTTAAGTAAAGTTAAGTTATCCATAGTCGGTGAAACATATAGACTTACCTTTCTTCTTTAATCACAAATTTGTATTATTCATGTTTTTTTGCAAATAAATATTTCTTTCTTTTTAAAACACATAAGGTATGCTTATGTGTTTTAAAAAGAAAGAAGCATTTTGGGTTCCCATTTTTTAATTTATTTTTATATCTTTAAAGTAATTTTCATTAAAGTAGGTAATTACACTCGCATTCCTTAAGCGTGATTTTTCTAGTTTTATTTTTCTGTTTTATTGTTGAATTATTCATTGCGCAAAAACATAGTTCTTCAATAAATCAATTTTTTGCTATAAATTATTCAGGAAGTGTAAAATAAATCGAGCAGAATCTGAAAATAACTAAGGTTACAATATTTTGTAAACACTTTGCAGGAAGTGGACAAAGGAATTATAAATATCACACAGCTGAAAATTCAGTGAGATATATACCTAGTAACTATACCTCAAATGACGTGGTTTGGGTTGTTAGATAAATCTAATAATGTTAAATGTAAAAGTATACTTATAATAATACTAAATTGTAAATTGTAGCACTTGTTAAAGAACTAAAAAAATATTTATATTTTTTTGACTTTATTTGGATTTTTGAAAATAAAAAGTTTTCAATGATACAAATTAACTAACATTCTTGAAATCACACCACCGCATTACCCTGGTATTAGAAATGCAGGGTCAATTGACCCGGTGTTGACTGTGATGCCTCATCAATGAGAAATTCGTCGATTATTATTATTTTAATCAGATATCGAAGTGAAAAAACCAACACATTCAGAAAATCACTTGGACACAATCCAAATATACCAGTCTTATAATCAGCTGATAGCCGTTGCTATGCGTTCTTTTGACGATTATAACAACTATTACGCTTCGTGCCAATGCTGGTGTCATTTGGCATCATAAAATATACCTTACCGCCCTGTAAACAAGATATTTTTAAAGTCTGCTGTAGTGAAAATAACAAGTTAACCGTTGAAAGGTTCCGTCATTAATATACTTAAAGGTATGTTATTTATTTTTGTTTTGTTGATGTTTATTTTATATTTTTTAGAAAAGTAGATCTCTGATGTAGATTAACGACAAAATTTTGCATTTTTAATGATCTCTTTTCAAATATTTATCACTATGAGTTCTGGTTGAGTAAGCAGACGCAAAACTCGAGCTGAGTTCCACTTTGCGGGCGAGGCATTAGCGCGTATGCCTTGAGTGAGGCACAACATGGTCGACGAGGCAGCCTTACTGAGGCATTTGTCTATGCCTAGTGTGGCTGCCTCGTGTCGTGACGTTACTCACTCATTCTCTAGTCTATTCAGTAATAGTAAACCAATACCAACCTCTTTTCACGTTTCAGAGGAGATTTGGGTAATGGGGATGATGGATCTGAAAAAGTATGTACGCCATGTAAGGCTCCATCTAAGGACGTTGGAGAAGGAAAGGTAGCTCTGCGTGGATCAGTGGAGCTCCCCATGATCGATCCAGACTCAGAATCGGAACCAGAGGAACCAGAGGAACCCCCACCGGCTGATGAATAACCATGACTGATTTTTGTTTTGAGCTATTTTTATTCTATTTTTTTATTTTGCTACTGAATATATTGGTTTTTGAATGGTATTTTTAGTTTTAACTTTTTTCTGGCCTATCTGCTACTGGTGAGTTTAAAGACATCTTACAAAATCTTTAAGTCATGAGATCATTGCAAATTTTTGTAGAGGAAAATTTAGATCGTTTTACTAAGCAATAGATCACCAACAATAAATTTATACGTATAGATTTGAGCTGTATTGCTAGGTTTCATAATAGATTTTTCATGAATCTGGCCATGAAAGTCATAAATGGCATAGTAACTGTAAAAATTACTTCAAACGACCTTAGAATAAAGTCTAAAATTATTTAGCAGCTGAATGTTCGAAGATGCGATTGGATTGCATGTTTACAACATGTTGCTTCGTTCGCCTAATCATATTAGTGCACGGCGAATATGATAATTGATTTAATAAGGTTCGTCGAGCTGTTTACACATTTGTTAGCAGTCAAGTTCAAAGTCGGCTTCTTTGACTTCTATTGAAACATTTCCCTGATCACGAAGCCGTCTCAAACAAAACGTTAAACTTAGCTTTTCATTACTCTGTTTTGATTGCATAGTATAAGGATCAGCAGCTTCTCGACTAATTCTAGATCTAAGCTACTAGATTTCCACTGTTGGACGTAGAACAATGTTGGAGTTAGCGTTTGACAGAGGAAGTTTTATATCCATAAGTAAATATTAAAAAGTGGAGATTTGATAATAAAATTAAAATTTCAGAGGAACCTTACCTACCACCTTAGCTGACGCGGATCCAGGGGGTTCGAGACCCCCCGGTGCCCCTCCCGACAACAGGAGCACCGCAGGCCCCACTGAGATCGTCCCTCCCAGCAAATAACGCCTGAGTAAGTATAGTAATTAAGTATAGTCTCGCATCTGTCGGTAACACACCAAAATAAATTTCTTTCCCACTGGAACACCAGTGAAGAAGTAAAAATTGTTTCAAAATTTTAGTGTTTAATCAAATCAAATCAAATCAAAATTCATTTATTCGTGAAAACAGGTACAATGGCTCGATAAAAATGTTAATATAACAGAACTCTGTTTTCTGCCTGGCAGGCGTACATAATCTTGTCAATATTAGTACCTATTAAATTTAGAAAACATTATTTAAAATAAAATTAAATCAAAATTAAATCAAAATTAAAATTAAATCAAAATTAAATCAAAATTTAATGATGGTTGACTTTATTTTTATAATTTTTGCGGAAGCACGTACTAAAATTCGGTTGGTATACAAACTCATGTGGCACACACTAGTAGGATATGTTGTGAAACTAATTATGAAATGAATGAAAATGTTCTGAAACCTATCCAGAATGTTTTCATCATAAAAAACATGTGTGACTTTAACAAAAACCATTCAAATATGCTGCTACTCTGGGTCCATTTATTTTAGAATCCAAACGCATGCTTCAAAGCGATACTAACGGATTTCACGCCGAATCACATGAATGAATGATCTCTTCAAAACGAAGACGCACATTCTCCAGAATTTAGGTTGTCAACTATTGGACAGTATGCCTGTCTACTTCCTTTAAAAATCTTGGAGACCAAACAGTTGACGTAAGTTCATTCTTAACCGATTTGCGTAAACAATTATATGTTCCGTTATGTAACTTCCACATCTGTAGTCCAGTTTGACGCATCTGGCGTTAGACCAAGAGGCGCGGTTCTGAAACAGACATTACGATGATTTATTTCTTGAATTCTAACCGAGCTCCTTCATGATCCCGAATTTGAAATGCTCGTTACACTCTGTTCGCGGTGCGTTAAAATTGTTACACTGGTATGTAATTTATGTGTTATAACACATATAACACTTATACACTTGTTCTTCAAAGCTGTTATAGATTTTGTCTACCACCTCCTTGACTATATTAGGCCAGTTTTTCCTGGGTGTGCCCCTTTTGCCAGTATCAGACGAAACCACATTAACGACGACGATGACGAAACGCACGTGTTAATGTGCACAGCGCGTTATAGTTCAACAACTAATAACTACCTTTATAACGCTGCTAACTGTCAAACATTATGTGTGGGTACATATGATCTTCAAAACTGTTGTAGATTTCGTCGTGTTATCTTCTTGGTGATATCAAGCCGGTTTTTTGGAATTTCCACCCAGTCAGACTGGGTGAGCCACAGGAGTATCCTGTCCTGTTTCTATCAGGAACTATCTTAATAGGAACCCTAAGTAATTTACCAATTTATGCAAGACGTGACCGTACCAGCGTTGATGACACTGCTGAATGTGAGACACTCGGCAATGAAAACCATTTTTGATGAATCTAATTTGACTACGAACGAAAAAACAAGCGGCAATATATATCTATCAAGTATGAATAGAAATCAATACTAAAGTAGAACCGCCTAAATGAGTCCTCGCCCGCGGAGTACAAGGGGCGCGGGGGTACGACGACAAAGGGGACCGAGAGAGGTGCGGGCGGCGGGCGCATTCTTGTAAAAACTCAGTTCGCTCGCTACGCGGTTAGCGATCACACGTGTTGACAGTTGCGGACGCCTTGTGAAAGTTATACATGAGATTACATTCTCAAGATGAGTCGAAATGTTTTCGGACATAGAATTAATAGTCAGTGCAAACAAATGGCGTTTAACGTATATGAATATTTTAGAAAAAAGAAACTCGACCCAAATTCTGATGAATATAAACAAGATATACCTTTAAATAAAACTGTAGCAGAAGTTACTGGATTATCAGAAAAGACTGTATCTAGAATTGTACAACAAGGGAAAGCATTAAATGACAACGAGAGATTTAAATCACCAAGAAAACCAAAACAGGTTCGTAGAAAAAGAGTGGAAATAGACGATTTCACAAAAGGAGTGGTAAGAAGAAAAGTCACTCAGTTTTACACAATTTTCAAAAAAATACCTACTCTGAAAACTTTGAACGCTGTACTTAGAGAAGAGAATATATTACACTGCGGCAGGGAATATTTAAGGCTATTATTACATGATCTAGGTTTTAAATTTAAGAAATGCGGATCTAAAAGGAAACTCCTTATCGAACAGCCAAATATCACATCGTGGAGGTGGAAATACCTAAATACTATTAAAAAATATCGTAGAGAAAGAAGACATATTTTATACCTTGACGAAACTTATGTAAACGCGTCTCATAACGTTTCAAAATGTTGGCAATCAAAGGATGAACTTGGCGTTCTATCTCATATTGGTAAAGGGGACCGTTTGATCATCGTACATTGTGGAGGTCAAATTGGATTTGTAGACGGAGCCCTTGTGATATTCAAATCCAAATGTAAAACAGGTGATTATCACGATTCTATGAATTTCGCAAATTTCAGTAAATGGATAAATGAAAAGCTCATGCCTAATATACCGCAAAATTCTGTCATAGTAATGGACAACGCAGCTTATCATTCGGTTCGAGAAGAGAAAAAGCCAACTATGGCTTCTACCAAGCCAACTATGCAAGAATGGCTACGACGACATAACGTGCCTTTTGATGAAAAACTTAGAAAAGATGACTTATATAAATTAATTAAAAGCCATTTCACAGAAGATATTTACAAAATTGACGAGGTATTGAAAAGAAACGGACACGAAGTATTGCGTTTGCCTCCATATCACCCAGACCTGAACCCCATTGAGTTGGTCTGGGGTGATATCAAAGGACAATTAGCACAAAAAAGTATCGACTCTAATTTGGACCAGAAAAAAGAAATATTAGAGAGATTATTTGCTGAATATCCCAAAGAGAAATGGGAGAATTGTGTTAAACACGTGATTAAAATCGAAGACGAATATTGCAAACATGATGGAGCACTAGATGAAGTTGTTGATTTTATTATTAATGTGCAAGACGATTCTGATGATTCTGATGATGGCTGTTTCGAAAGTGAAGAATCAAGTTCCAGTGATACTGATATTATGGACATAAGTGATTGATTTATAATTTTGATAAATTTTGCATAAATAAATATTACATACATAACTTTATTACCTTTTTTTTACCTACATATCATACCTATATATCATAAAATCACATTTTTATCGAATTGTTTTGTATGAAAAATAAAAATTTGAAAATAACAATAATCGAAAAATGCTTATGCTATTTAATTCATGTACGTGGTCTCGTTGATACCATGGAGATATGGGATAACAAAAGGAACACGTTGTATAGTTTACAGTTGTTTCATTCAAATTTTGTATAGCCATTATTAATTTTTTAATAAAAATCTTCACCTGTTTGCCGCTAACCACTATGACTTCACATATCTCAAGAAATGTCCAGTAACATTTCGCCTCTTGTATTACACGCTACGCTCGACCGCCGCCCGCACCTCTTTCGTTCCCCTTCGTCGTCGTACCCCCGCGCCCCTTGTACTCCGCGGGCGAGGACTCATTTAGGCGGTTATACTATAAATGCATTTTAATTTCTATTACACTTTCTAATTTTATAAAATGCAAACGTTGAACAAATTCATTATTATTTGACAAAAAATAAACAGAGCATCTTGTACAATGATTCATTGTGATTGTTTGAAATTCCAATGCTGTTTTTTTTATAAGCAAAATTGTAGTATGCCGTGACCGATTGAAAGTTTTTCTGGGGAAATAGACGGAGTGGGAACCCCCACTGGTGGGTTCCGTGGACCTTGAAGATTCTGGAGGCTATTTGATTTTGTAGCTGATATTAATCACCAAGTACTGAAAAGTGGCATACGTAATTAGTATATTTTTCCAAATCTTGATTTTCTGATATCATTTCAATATGCGTTTGTATTTTATCAAATTTATTTGTTTCACCTTTATCAACGAATTAGGAATAATATTAACCAAAATTTGAGTTAGAAATTTCATGTTGTTTTCAATAAGATACCTTACTACGGTTTAAATTAACTAAGCATACCTACTTCATCTTTGAGGAACAAACTTAGCCACGTGCCTATTTTTTACTTCGTTATGCTTTATCGACAGTAGATATCGTAAACGAGCACACTTACACTTAGCAAATTATTCCAAAAACCAGCACGATTTCCGATACTGATCGCCAAAATAATAAAGGCAATGATGAATCTAGTACAGCGGGGCTATTGTTGAAACTGATCGACTTGTCCGTTAGATACCACTATTGACAACCTCGGTGGCGCAGTGGTAAGGTTCTTGCCACTGAACCGAGAGGTCCCGGGTTCGATCCCCGGTCGGGTCATGATGGAAAATGGTCTTTTTCTGATTGGCCCGGGTCTTGGATGTTTATTTATATATGTATTTATTATAAAATATAGTATCGTTGAGTTAGTATCCCATAACACAAGTCTCGAACTTACTTTGGGACTAGCTCAATCTGTGTGATTTGTCCCAATATATTTATTTATTTTATTTATTTATCCGCTTTCTAAAAGAAATTGTATAGAACTGGACAACTCTGGTTTCTACACTTTGCAAAACTGTTTTCTTTATTATCATTGCCATAATATTTTATCAAGATGAAATGAAGAGAAAAATACAAAGTTTTTAGAAATCTTTACTTACTAAAAACATACCCAAAATACTCTCATTTGGCGTGATACACTCTCACTGGCATGAGTCAGCATGGGATAAGTCAGCCGTTGTTATCACTATTTCTGTATTTTTATATATTATGTTTTCTTAAGCAATAAAGTTATATCACCCAAAACAAATGCCCAAAAATCAAAACTTCGTGTGACCACTCCTGGCCGAGCAGAAGTCACTGAATAATCCTATAAATTTTCTCCCTTCTTTTTAAACATGATCCTGGTTACCTTACAAATTCTCAGAAGATCTGCCTGGTATAGCTAAGAAACAAAAATTTCAAATAGATTAAGAGGATCTAAATTCTTGGCCAATTTACATTCACAGATCGTTCTATAAAATAGTAAAACGCATTTGCGAGACTCCCACAAGGACAGCTTAACTGAGCTTAGCTTACAAATAATGCTAAGTAATGGAAGCTGCTTAGACTAAGTTGGCTACACCCACGCACGGATTCCTGCCTTCAGACCAGGTTTCAGAGTGTGCTTCAATGTTCTCGTTAAACATCACATGCATTTTCCTATAGTGATTTAAGTGGATTTTATTCATAAATCCTTTAGGTAGGTACTGCTTTTTCCTCTTTGGCATAGACGCTACGCATAATAATTATGTAGCCCAAACAATTATTAGGTATATTGAGTTTCCTTATTGTTCTTTCCTGAGTCTCTTCACTTTGTTTTAATTAAAGACCCTCATGATTTTTCTATTCATCGTGTCTTCTCCGTTTCTTATCTCTATAATCATTACTTTTTATAATTTGTTTTGTTTGTGCGTATTCGATAGTTTTTGTATAGGATGCTTATTATGAAGTAAATGTATGTGATAGCTTATTATATCAATCAAACTCATCCTCAAAGTCTACATCACTGCGAGGGATTAATAACTGATTTTATCAATTACAATACTACTTGCAAAGCTACTTAACGGAGAGTGCAGCGTGCAGCGAGGTCGTCGACCTGGTGAATCATCGCACAGGCTCCTGTTGCGGTAGACGTGGCCGCGTGGCGAAATACCAAACCGCAGACATGAGAACAGATGTCGCGATGTTTAAAAAGTGGGTGTACCTAACTATGGTTAGGTTGAGAGACGTTTTCAATCAATCGAAATTTGAAATCGATTTCAAATTATAAATTAATTTGAAATGAAGAATTCCTTGTCTCTGGACAAGGTGCCGTGTGCTCTAGCACTACAAGTTTAAGAAACATTTAGTTCAGAAAAGTAGACAGGGCCAAATATAATGGTACTGGACTGTTGTTACTCTTAAAAACACACAACTTTTATGTGCATAAAATCCACTTTCTCCATAATGTATTAAAGACGGTAGAACTTAGGTTTAAAAAACCTTACTCGTATAATATTTTTTCCTATTCATGATTTATAATCCATATTTTATTTACTTTCAGAAAATACAATCCATTGGATCAATTGAATTGAATCGACCGCCACGTGTTGAACAAGAACTTCATGGTTACTTACTTATACTTATACTTTCAGTATGTATTAAATCACATCACATAAAATATATTTCAATTGATTTTTCTATGAATTTTTTAATGGGACGAGAAATGTATTGCATAATTTGATAAATTATGTATATGTAATTTTCTTTAAATAAAGTATGGAGAGCTTGTGTCGCTTTTTATTCAGTCCGAAAGGAGGAAGTCTTGTAATGCTGTGGACATATTAATAGATAAGAATCGTAGATTTGGTGATAATAATATTTATAATAATTTAAATATTTAGTTATTTAAAGGGGTGTGATCTCATCATTCAGATTGCTGATGTGAGTTTGACGAAGGCCCTAATAACCTAGGGAAGTCTCCGTTGTCCTTTTTAGATATAGGTATAATATTTTAAATGAGAAATTTTGACTATTTGTGAAAGAACTTTGGATTTCGATTCAATTAACTACACGAGTGTAATATATAACCTAGAATAACATAGCAATAGAGTGCTATTCTTTCCGAAATTTCTCCTGCAGCTATATTATAACCAATAAATAACCAATCAGCGACTACAATACAGCATTCCTGTTTGCGCACTATTCTGAGTTTGCGCAAGACTTTTTTATACCACTTCATAAAATATTAAGACGATATTTCAGATTGTCCAGTTACATATGACCATATTTTACACAAATCCTTTTGAAGATATTAGAAAAAAAAATCATTGAAATCTGTCACTGTTGTTGTTCACTAAAATCGCCAAGTCGAACAAAAAAGAGGCGTAGGTACTCGTATTACCTACTTACATTACGATAGAATACCTATTTTATTTTTTGTGCCGCAATTTTTTTTCCGTTTCTCGTGATGGTTAGCTGAGAATGATTTTGTTTATACCTACGTATATTATTACTAAGAATAATATGGGTATGTAAAGGAATAAAATAGAATCCAGACGAATTTATGTATACTCTGCAAATTGATCCTAATACTTAGAACGTAGATAGAAGAAGGGGAGAGGTCATAAAGAGGAAAATTGAAGCAACGACATTTTCTAAATATCCGTCGGTAGGATCTGACCCGCTGTATACTAGTAGGTATAATAGTATCATTTAATCCCTATTCAATAACAAAAAGTGTGGGAACTGTCGGCTCATTGAGATTGACGACAGCAAATTGCGAGGCGCGTCGGGCGCGGCCGGATGTATGCGAGCCCCTCCTCTGACTTGCAGGCCAAACACCGGTTATTACCGCTTTGAACCGGTTCCCATTGAAGACCTCTGTACTTGCATTTGTCGTATAAGAGCAATAAAAATATTAATACACCGCTACTTAATAATTTGTTTCTTATCAAGTGTGTGTGCCTGCTTGTTGTTGTAGATAACGCACTAGGTAATGCGTTATGTCTACCTTAAATAGTGCCTGTTTAATTATTCTAATTCTTCTGAGGTTAGTAATGTAAAGATTTATATGAACGTGTTTTCTAGAGGTCGCACGTTATTACGTGTAACACAGTAACGTATCGTGCAAGGTGAGACGCATTACTTTTTACATTTTTTACAACTAGTCACATATTATGTGTCTTGCTTAAATCGATGCAAATAACCTATTACGAATACAAAATTATGTGATTCATCTAATTAAACCGGATCACCACTAACTTTATAGCGAAAATATTGTTACAAAATCGGCCAAAATACGATGATGTCAAGCGTCGATAAAGATTGACTCCATCGCTCCATCGGCTTATCATTTTATCGATACGAAATCGAGAACTGATACCTACGTGGCTAGTGATAGTAGATGGCTGATGAAATTCAAGTGGATTCGCGAAACTTCCATGATGATCTCATATCTCGCGAGGGTGCTTACGAGAAAATGGTTGCGGCTGTATCTTTTTCTCCTTCTGATTCTCTTCATGATCAATCTTATCAGGCACGGAGATACGCGGTGAGTTATCATTTGACTAAAATTGATACGAATGAAGTGCAAAACCATAGATATTATGATATATGGGTGGTAAAATCAAATTTAGACGAATAATATACCAGTTATTAAAGTGGGATTGGGCTGTACGTGTTTGCCGCATGCCGCCATTGATATGGGCCCGACTAGGCTACTTAATATAGCCACAAGAAGGACATAAGAGTAGAGGGAAAGGATGAAAGAGATGGTGGGTTAACAAGTGATGCCATTGCCACCCGACAGTATACTACAGTCAAGAGATTTTCAGAAGAAGAAAGAGTAGACCTTTGCCCAGCAATGCGACTCAACTACATCCACGTCTCGGCGTACAATGTACATGCATTTTAAAATGTGTCTTTGATTACCTTCTAATTAAAGTCAAAGAAGTGTCAAAAAACACTTCTGTCACATCTTTTTACCTAAACGGACTTAAAGTTATCAAACTAATTTCTATCATGATCAAGTCTAGATGGTTGATCGCCTGACAGAAACAGGCTTGCTCAATATAACCTAAATATTCAAGTGGCTGATAAGAACTGCACCTTTACGATTGCGAATTAGTAGTGAGTCCGTAACACGAAAGAAGTCCCTCAGACATGGCGCTTCAGTCGCTGCAAACAACAATCTGTTATTGATAGTTCTTCATATTGCCACGGGCCTACTTTCATGGTATTGTCTCTAGGTAGATAAGTATGATAAAAGTGTGAATTGAGAACCTCCTGCTTTGTTTTGAAATCGGTTATAAAATGCCATGACTAAAACAGGTAAACTTTGTCCAATATTAAACTAACATTATTAGGTATATCTCGCTCGAGTTTTATGTTTCTCACAATAAAATCTCAATCAGAAATCAATTTCAGAAATATGCAAATATTGCCCTTAGATTAAGAAAAATGCTATTTCCTAAACCTTTACAATCACATTTGACCGTAACCTTTATTTACCTAACGAAGTTGCAATACCAAATTTAATAATAGGAAAAACACAGTTTTATTAGTTTTATCATGATGTGTGAATCACGCATCACTAGAAATGACTCACGACTGTCACTACATAAACAGCCTCGCAAGCAGTGGAAACTGAAATTGGAAAATTTTAATAAACAGAACACCAGGTTATGGAGACTTAATCTCTTAACACGATC
The DNA here is from genome assembly GCF_027563975.2 of Plodia interpunctella. Lineage (NCBI taxonomy): Eukaryota > Metazoa > Arthropoda > Insecta > Lepidoptera > Pyralidae > Plodia > Plodia interpunctella. Next base: position 1,994,756 of record NC_071295.1, read on the forward strand.
CACTTTACGACCTAAACTAAACTGTATTACAAAATTAATTTTTATTATGAATGCCATTCATTTTAGGTTCCTAATCGTTCTGTAAAAGTTGATGGTAGGATCTGAGAAATGTTTTACTGAATAAATAAATAAAAGGTATTCTAAGGAACAGGTAGTGACGCAGGCTTTTATAAAACTAGCCCGGCTTAAAGCACGGTCTAATAGGCTTTTTTGTATTAGACTTCTGTTGCTTACTACTGTGGCTTCGCCCGAGTGAGTTATTCTGCGAAAGCGGAACACAAACTTTTGCCCCCCTTTATAGTCAATTGGGGGTTGATTTTTTTAAAATATCTACCCTTTATTGGAACGGGAGCCTTTAACTATATGCATACCAAATTTCGTCAAAATCGGTCCATCGGTTTAGCCGTGAAAGCGGAATATACCTACAGACAGACAGATAGATATATTTTCGCATTTATAACATTAGTATGGATATAGTATGGATGTATTGATTTCTACCTGTTTTTGGTAGAATACTTGCCTAAGTATAATACCGGCCCATACTAAACTGCCTAGTTTAGTATGGGCCGGAGCCCGGGGGGCCTCCACGTCATCGCGTGATAAGGTACAAAATAATCGGTGCGAGCCTCCGCGGTTCAACGCCATCGATCGAAGGCCAAGGTCGACGACATTGACATTGGCGTCTCCGAAATGGGACAAGGCCAGGCGTGGAGCAGAATTTATGATAAAGTCGGGTACAGCCTTAAGAACAAATTAGATAAAAACCCCAAACTTCTAGACACATATTTAAGCTGACAGAGTCTAGTCTCTTACAATGTCTAATGTGTTAAAGAGTCCAGTGTCCTATAACGTCCAGTCTCACAATGTCTAGTGTCTTACAAAGTCCAGTGTCAAAAGATCCATTTCCTAAAATGTTCAGTGCTTCAAAATGTCTTACACGCATCAGCTTATAGCTGCTATGTCTATACCTACTGTTATTATAAAGAGGCAAGCGTTTGTGTGTTTGTATATTCGAGGCGGGTAATCTCTGAAACTACCGAACCGAATTCAAAAATTCTTTCACCATTAAAAAGGTAAGTTATTCAAGATTGCTATAGGCTATATTTTATCTCAAAATTTCCACGGGAGCGAAGTTCCGGGCAACATCTAATGTGTTATAAAATAAAATAATACTTATACTAAATTATTTAAAATCATTGATGAATCATGTCTGTATACGATTGTGAAAATCCGGCTAAGATTATCGTCAACGCCTGGTAATCACCTAGAATCATGTAAATATGCCTACATTTGTTTTATTGAATCCACGGCAAAATTGATTACTATAAATATGAAAATATTTGGACAGAGGCTTAATTAGTTCTACGCATAGCAGACTGCGACTATTGCTTCTAAACTATTGCCGCACGCACATAACTATCACTAATATTGAGTTTGTTAGGTACCTATGTCCATTGCAAACATTCAAAAATCCATCGAGCCGTGTCGGTCAAATTATTTTTGTACGCTCAACGTCAAGGCCCGTCGCCGCTGTCATTGTCAAGGCTGCAAATCCCACGGTTCGAGGTTTTTTTCCTAAATTTTAATCTATTCTCATCCCGACAGCAATGAGTGGAGATGCCTTGGTTTCGTTTTGAGCCAGTTGATACGGGCTTTTTGATATGATTAACCATAATGGTGTACCTATGTCAGTCAAGCTGTTTTTGGTCTACTTTTGTTAGAAATGTGACTATCATAGGTGTTATATTGCGGTGGGTAAGGATAGTTAGTCATTTCTCGATAGCTGTCAGGATTTTTTAATTTCTCTGAATGTATGACCACTTGTCATATGCATTTGTCAAAATCATCAACTAGATTTTGTCCTTCGAGCCGGATATTATCCTGCAACCTGTTAAGACTAGTTGAATTTTCTGGTGGTAAAAATTTAAATGCTTTGAATAAAACGTATTTTATATAAATGTAATTTTTTGAATTACATTCTTCTTCATAGTCGTATTCCTCATGGCTGAGGGTCGTGGCCATTACGTGGAATGAAACACACACAACAACTTTCTTGGCATTATTAATGGAGTGGTTTGCCATTGCCTTCTCCATTTCACACACAAGTTAATAATAATCAACCAGTGTGCAGGTTTCCTCACGATGTTTTACTTCACCGGAAGCAAGTGGTGGTCGATGAAAACTAATATATATGAATCAGATTTGAATACAAACTCATATGGCACGAGTAGGATTCGAACCTGGGACCTTTTGATCCACAGGCGGGCACAATCTTAACAATTACACCACCACCGCTTCCGCACCGAATTACATTAAATGTGATTAAACGGAAAAATTCTAAATAAAAGAGAAATAAGTTGAAGAAATAAGTTAATAGGCCTCTATTTAATTGTAGGACTTACTAGCTTTTGCATAATGTAGACGGACATGATAGACGGACAAACACACTTTCACGATTATTTCACGGTTATTTCATGTAATTTTATAGATTTGATGTATAAAATTACATGAAATTTTCCCGCGGATATTTCACCTTGACACATCCAATTAAATACAACTTCAAGCGTGAAAGAGCCTCGCGAGTTCAAAGACAAAGGTTACAGCTTATGTAACTGCAATGTGCCACATTGAAGGGTGTTTTTATGGTTTCCTATGACCGCCCGCCACGCTACCCTTGTACACGAGGTCAAGGACATCACACTGGTAACTGGTATTGTTGGTATACTTACGTAATATAAATAGATAACCACGATTGGGACATTTAGGTCCCTACAAAGAAATTCACCATAGAGTTGACAGAATACGTACCTCCCACTTGTGAATTGTGACTTCATTGCCAATGAGTTTCAAGTTAAAATTTGCAAATATAAATACCTACCTACCTAGGTTATGTAAATAAATAGACACCTAAATTGGTTTATTATTCAAAGAAACCTTCATTGAGGCCTTCGACACTATTATGCAATGAAAGCGAAAAATACGATCTTGACATTGGCATCGTACGATAAAAGTTGATGCCGACTTGGAAATCATCCAGCTCACGAAAAAGAATCGGCGAAATTCTAAATTTAATTTTCCCTCGTTTTCCATTATAATGGCGTACATAGACAATATAGATAAGTCGGTAGAAAGGTTTGCAAAATACGAGAATCTATCGATTATAAAAAAAATACTAAGATAAAATATGCTTCCTATTGTAATCGAATAAAATATTTCTACATTCAATATTATACCCACATTATACATTTATTTTTTATATAGTAAATGTAGTATATTTACTATATAAAAAAAATATGTATACCTTATACCAAAAGGTTTTATTGTCACTTTACCTAATTGATCAATAATAATTTTAATAACTACATACTTATATCGTCTTTTATATTGTTATTTTAAAGTATATTAGGAATTATTTTCTTTTTCAACTTAATAATGATATTACGATATCATTGTCATAAAAGTTATAATTGTTTTGATAGTTTAGAAAAAAATGATTTTGTATTGTTGTAAAGACAACAATAAGGTACAACTTACAAATGACTACCTATATATAAATAAACCATTTTATCGTATTATTATACATTGAAATATGTAAAGTAATAATTGTATAAGTAAAATATTTACATACCTGGTGGTAACGCATATGAATAAGTTTGAAAAGACGTTATAATTTTTTATCAATGTTAATATTTATTTTACCTGATTTTGTAGGAATAATGAATATAATATTTATAGACAACTGCCAATATTATTTCTTATGTGATAAAAATTTTATTGCAATTGTTATTATTGTACGGGAACGATGCAATTTATTTACTACTGACATACAAATTAAACCTTGGATCCACTCAATCAGAATGTATCATTATGATGGTCGAAAATCACTGACGATACTAACGAATGATCTGCCTATATGCTGGCCAGCCAGGCCAGGCTAGCTCATGCCAAAGCCAAGGTTGACAGAGGAAGGGCTGCGGTGCGGGCGCGGGGAGACGCGGGCTTAACGTTCCGCGCGCTCCCACTGCGACCATTCTGCACCTCGCAGTCGACTCTGACGGTTGTTCAAGTGTCAGGTAAGCGGTGGTCAATTTAAATCCTAATCTACCGACGTGATAGATATATATCAACCGCCGCCGCCGTGCTGTATCGCCGTATGAATTTAGATATCAACTTTGTGACAGCTTTAACCATTTCGAGATGTGCAAAGATAATGTCGAGTGTGTTTTCTCATTGATAAGAAGATATCACGCGAAAGGAACCTGCCGCTGCATTCAAATACAACAAGTAAGAGTAAGCGGTAGCTTTCGCAATCAAAAGTTCCCCCAAAAAGTTTTGAAGTGATTCCCGAAGGGCGGGAAGTGTAAGGCCGCGTGCGTGCTGCGTGTCGCGCATCGATCGAGCCACCCCTCGCCCTTACCACTCCCGGGTCCGATACATTCATTTGGACAAAATATCATTCCATCACTGCATTTAGATTCTACATTCGTTTTATTTATTTGCCGTAGTTTTGTGATTTAGTGCATGTCATAGACGCTAGTTATTATAATTTGTACTTGTGAAAATGGGTGGCTGTGCAACGAAAGAAAACAAGGAAAACAAACCGGCTGACGAAGCCGACGGGTGCGTATGTCTCCGGCCGGCATTTATCTCTTGTGTTTGGTCAAAATCTTTTGATATGATCTTATAAAATCCTAATCCGATTTGAAGATTTTCGAATAATATATCTACTAGATTTAAATTTGCATGTCATACAAATTATAATTGATTACCCTCTTGTATATAAAAGTATTGTAAGTATTGTCTATTGACCCAAAGTATGGGACAAATATCTATTCCTTTATACTAATCAATAATATATTGAAAATACCTAAATAACACGTATCTACTTTCAATCATCCTTAGCATCAATAATTTATCTAATACTTGTCTACTTATGTACACCATGAATAATGATGACTAAGTAGGTACTTAATTTACATGTTAATTTTATTGCAAAAATATTGGCAGGATTGATTGCCTTACTTTTGTATTATTTGGTTGATGCAGCTAGTACAAAATAATGTTTTGAAGTTTCTACCTGCATTTTCTCAATACTTACTTATAAATACCAATAGCAAAGGAAATACCACCTAGTCATACGTAAACGTGGGTTGGATACCATCAATCAATTATGATTCGTGGTAAGATAAGTGAACTCCGTAATCTGAAGCTTAAATTGTTGCTGTACAGACATGAATGCATAATGGTAACAAGAAACTCGCGATAACACGCTCGTTCGCTGTATACGAGTGGGAGGTACGGCTGCGCGCCACGAAGCAGTACCGGTGCGCAGTGAGCTGACACATCCGTTCGACTTGCGCGTTTCGGTCAAGGCGACCTCTGGCTAAATTACGTAATTCCACCACAAAATCCAGTGAATACTTGGGTGTGTTCAAAAAATTATATTGCCATTCCGCGTGACAACTCCTGTATCCGTAGACGTTGCACCCTTTCTCCAATTCATAACTGTGGCTTAGACTAAATTCGTGGCAATGAATTATAAACTTAAAGTCACAATCCCAGTGGTCGTTTGCGGTGGCGCTGTTCTTGCATATTACCTCATCAGGAGGTTTGTAATCTTTCATAACTGTACATGTATACTCTTAATTAAGTTGAAGCTTTTAAGTATTTTATTTACGAGTACCTTAATTTTTTCAATATTACAGCGCAAACAAATTTAATTAGGTTGAAAAGAACAATAAACACTTTTTATTTTTTTTAATAGTTTTTCAGCGGAGTCCCTCGATTCACGAATCAATGGGTACGTCACTAGCGTTTTGAAAATATTGAAATTTTGACAGGACATAGACAAACTAACGGCGGTTTTCATAAAAAATTTAAATTCGGTTTTCCGGAATTAGAAGTTATTTTAATTTGTGCATTTTACTTTGAATAATTAAGATAATTAAACAACTTGTCAGTATGTGCACCAGGGCTACATGTGCGGCGTTAAAAGCGTTAGAAATGTTATTTGATAGATACTAAGAAATTGTGGTTTTATACAAATTAAGATGTGGTTGTGATGTCGGTAATTGCTTTTTACAGAAAAGCAGCAGCAATGGTGGACGCCGCTACCCTTGAGAAATTGGAGGCTGGCTTCAGCAAGCTTGCCGCCTCCGACTCAAAGTCGCTGCTGAAGAAATACCTCACCAGGGAGGTATTTGATGCTCTCAAGAACAAGAAGACCTCATTTGGTTCAACTCTCCTGGATTGTATCCAGTCAGGTCAGTTTACAATAATAGTAACCAACTCGATTTTATGTTATTTCATTCAATTGTTATGTAAGGCATTGAAATACATCCATACCTACTTTTTATTATCTTATCTGCATACTATTCTGCATTTATAAACTATTATCGTAACGCTAACATTTTAGGATTATACTTTGATAATATTGGATAGAAAGAGTTTATTACCTACTTTCTTTTTCTAAAAATACGATGTTGATTGATGTCATAAGATTTGGTTTCCTATATTAAGTTGCACTTATTATTCTAAATTGATTTATTTTTTGTTTCCAGGTGTTGAGAACTTAGATTCGGGTGTTGGAATTTATGCCCCAGATGCTGAGGCATATGTAGTATTTGCAGACTTGTTCGACCCCATCATTGAAGATTACCACAATGGCTTCAAGAAAACCGACAAGCACCCTCCCAAGAACTGGGGAGATGTTGAGACCCTCGGGAACTTGGATCCTGCTGGTGAATTTGTTGTCTCCACCCGTGTCCGCTGCGGTCGCTCCATGGAAGGCTACCCATTCAACCCCTGCTTAACAGAGGCCCAATACAAGGAAATGGAAGAGAAAGTCTCCTCCACACTCTCCGGCCTCGAGGGTGAACTGAAAGGCACCTTTTTCCCACTCACAGGCATGTCCAAGGAGACTCAACAACAGTTGATTGATGACCACTTCCTGTTCAAGGAGGGTGATCGCTTCCTCCAGGCCGCTAACGCTTGCCGCTTCTGGCCCTCCGGTCGTGGCATCTACCACAATGAGAACAAGACTTTCCTGGTATGGTGCAATGAGGAGGACCACCTCCGTCTGATCTCCATGCAAATGGGCGGCGACCTGAAGCAGGTGTACAAGAGGCTGGTGACGGCAGTGAACGACATCGAGAAGAGGATCCCATTCTCGCACAACGAGCGGCTGGGCTTCCTGACTTTCTGCCCCACCAACCTGGGCACAACGGTGCGCGCATCGGTGCACATCAAGCTGCCCAAGCTGGCGGCCGACAAGGCCAAGCTGGAGGAGGTGGCCAGCAAGTACCACCTGCAGGTGCGCGGCACCCGCGGCGAGCACACGGAGGCCGAGGGCGGCGTCTACGACATCTCCAACAAGAGGCGCATGGGACTCACCGAGTACGAAGCCGTCAAGGAGATGTACGACGGCATCGCTGAACTGATCAAAATCGAGAAATCCCTGTAAGATGTTTAACGATCTCGCGCTATCAGTATTTTTTGTATTATTTATCGTTTTCACATAAGTATTGGATGTGAAGGGGCGAGGGCGACACTAGTCAGCGGCGCCCTGAGCGGCGCCCGGGCACGCGGGCGGCCCACTATACTGTTTCGTAAAAGTATTTTCTATAAGGAAATGGAAAATAAAGACAGCTAGCGTTAAGACCAACATTTGTTTTATTTTTATTTATTTTTATCTAGGAAAAACTTAATTGAATAAATTGAAGTAATGACATTTGAAACCAAATCTTTGATTACATGCTTTGCTTTTTTAAAATAAATTAAAATTATAACATAGGTACAGTACAGTAAGTGAGAAATCACGTCTTGAAATTCTGATATATAATGACAAGTTGCAAGTCCACACGAGCCTATCATCGACCATTCCCTTGATTTTATGCCATCATACGAAAGGAGAATTTTAAAAAATCTACAAAAATTATTCTATCCTCAATTTCAAAGTTCAATCCACATTTTTCTTGGAAGTAGATAAATAACGAAAACTGCAAGAATTAATGAATCATTATTACGAATGACATCATCTAGCATCACTTGCATATTCGTTAAAGACTGACCATGAAGCAAGTACAGAGAGCCGACCGATCCTAAAGTTACATAATAGCGGCCATTTGCTGTGGAATTTTAGTAGAAACCTACATAATAGAAATACAGGGTAGTATTTTAAAACACCGGCCAATACTAATATTACGTACTGGAAGTATTATAATCTGGGCTAATACCATGGGAATCTCTCTGGCTAAATGGCGAGTTTGCAAAGATTTTGGGCAGCTGGTGCTATTAATATAATTATTTGTTATTAATAAATAAGAATATCTAAATCCAGTCACGCAGGTAGTCGGCATTTCAGCGCAACTTGCATTTAATTGGCATTGATAGTATATATTTTTTTAATAGCCCACAGCTGGGTAAAGGCCTCCCCTTTCTGCTTCCATAGATCTCTTTCGAGTGCAAATGCCACCCCCGCAGAAATCTCTCTATGTCGTCACGCCATCATTTACGCGGTCTGCCTCGTCTCCTCCTCCCTGATGATTGCATTGATAATATTTTGTGGGAAGAAAGAACGTACGATTTCTGACCATATTAGGTTTTCACACGTCCAATTAACTACCGAGGTAGAAAAGCAAAGCTTACTTACTTATAAAAGCGAAGCCACGGGGCACATTAAAAAGTAATAACGTATTAATTAAGTAAACTGAAACAAGCGAAAGATCTCTTGAAAGAGATTGAGATTATTTTTAATAATAGCCTGATATTTTCTTACAATTATCATACACAAATACATAATTGGTAATTAAATTTGGCAGGCGCAAGTTACAAGGTTTACTTAACTATTCTATAAAGATGTCGTAAATAAAAGACTTCTCTTTCTCTCGTATATAACTGCATCCCATTCCAATGTACCAAAGTACAGCTAATATCCGTCGCTACCGGCATCGCCGGCCGCGGCATGTTCTTACAGATCCAGACGACCCCATTACGGTTGCTAATCCCCCTTCCGAAAACTCACGAGGTAATCGCAGATCCCAGAGTAGTTCAAATAGCAGAAATCGCACTCGCTGGAATCGAGTGCGAGCAATAAGACATCTTCAGCGTTCACTCGGTACCACCCGGCGGCACCAGGACGCTTCTGTCAATAGGCCCTTCAGGCACCTTGAGCAATATAACGCCCAAAGCCGAGGTTCGTTCCCACCTGAGAGCCCTTTGAGCTATTACTGTTTCGGCTGGACGGTCCTTGCAACTGTCCCCATATTTCCTCCGGTTAAGCACTAAAGATCGACGTACCGACCAACTGCAAGTAGGCTTCGATAAAAATAAAAATAAAGAATGTAGCAACAGTTGCTTGCAGTGCAATGCAACGAACGTGTGTAGGTAAGCATTATAGCGTAGACGTTTAAGCTTCGTTTGAAAAGTCCATAAAAAAGTTATCGAAATGACTTTGACATTACAGTTTAATTTGACGTTTGTTTGTGAGCATTGCATTGAGTGTGAATTTGATATGGATAAAGTAATGATAGAGTGATTATATCCATTTATACCACTACAACTTGAGGTGAACACTTTTTTACATAGGTAACTATAGCCCTGTTATTCATAAAAAAGTTATATTATAAAATGCGACAGTGACAAAACATACTTTGGCTTGAAGTATACTGTTAACTTTTTTATGAATAACGGGGTTTTTGTTTAAACAAGATGTATTAGAGGTGTTTCTCGATCTATTAAACACCATTACAGAGCTTCATTTATTAAGAAAAAGTGGTTAAGAAATGAATTGTTAGCTTTTATTAGTTTATGTCGTAAAATTTCATAAACTAGTGACTACACATACAATCCAGTTTCTTATAATCATTTCCATTTTTTAGAAATCAAAATAAAATTTACAAACATTTCATAATGTTTGCTACATGAAATAAACTTTAGAGAAAAGTAAAAATTTTTTAATATATTTTTCATTAACATTGTGAAGTGTTCTTTATATGCATGTACCCAATATACACAAAATTAAGAGTATTATGGATTATTGACTTACTATGTTTAAATTAATATATCACTAGCTAAGACGCCTAGCAAAACGTTCACAACCTACTGTCAAAATTGGCTCAACAGCGTCACCCTTTTTCAGACAATATCAGCAATTTAGTAGTAGGTTGTTCCATCGTCTAAAGGTTTGACTGTTTGACACTGACTGGCTGGCTGGTTCGATTTGACACATTGATTTCTCGAGTTCACGATTTGGCGCAATTTGAATTGAATTGAAATTATAAATAAAAACAACTCCAAATACTAAGATAATGGCTACGCCGAAAAGTGAGAAAGATTTTAATTTACCACTATCAAGAGTAAAAACTATAATGAAGAGTTCGCCTGATGTAGAAGCAGTTGGGCCCGAACCTCTTTATTTAGTAACGAAAGTGACCGTAAGTTTTGTAACCTAAAAAAACATCTTCTGTTTGTGAAATCCTTATATTATCGTTATCCTATCATTAAGTGCGTGCTGTGCTCCCAAAATCATTTTAATTACATCAAATCCAATGAAAACAGACGACTATATATTATTTCCACATACTTTATTTAAAATAGTCCTGATAGTACACTTTTAATAACCATTACTTACTCATGAAATGGTAGGCAGTAAAATTGTTTAAAAATATGTTAATTTCTGTTTCAGGAACTCTTTGTAACAGACTTGGCCAAAAGGGCTCACAAATACAGTAACGGAAACATGCTAGAATACAAACACATTGCCGAAGTAGTACAAAGCGATGATACCTTGGACTTCCTGCGAGAAATTATGCCAAAGAAAATCACTGTACGGCAATTTAAAGAATTGATGGCAAAAAAGGCAGCAAAAGGTGAAGATTCCGATGAAACTTCTTCGGACTCCAGTGAGGAGGAAAGCACGGAAGAGAGCTCCAGTGGAAACGATCAAGACTGACACAAAAGGAACAAATAATAGGTTAAGTTTTTATGAAACTCTGAAATTGTAATTGGTATTAAAATCCATTGCTGGCTATACACTGTTGGTAAACAGTTCATCAAACTTTGCCCAATTTGGCATACATTGCTGGTTTTTCATTGAGGTAAATACAGGCTCTCATACAAACTTTGCAATGTTCATTCATTTGCCTAACCCTCAGTTTGAGTTTGGGGATAGTGTGTAGCTGACATCGGACCCACAATACAAGCTGCATTGCTTGTTATGTGGGTCTGATGTCGGTTCATAGCAATGTGAAGAATAACAAAAGTGATGTTAAGTAACTATCATGTATTAAGAAGTCATGAGTAAGTATAGAAAATCTGAAATTATAGTATTAGTTCAATAAATTTCACAATATAGTGTGTCACTTTTTAAAACTCCTGGTGATGTATGAACTCTGACACTCTTCCACTATTTTGAAACTTTATTTTGTAGTGTGGAAATTACCAAATTTATCATTTATCATCTATTTATTTCTTCACCCACCTATATGTAAATTGACAGAACAATGGCTACAACGTTATTAAGTAAATAGTGTGTTATATGTGTGGTTTAAGTTTCCCATTTTGATGTGTTGACTAAAGCTGTTACATTTTGTGCATGTTGACTGTTTTTTTGTAAATTAATAGGATACATTAATTGTAAGTAACTTGACTATGAAATCATTTTTCCAATAAATATAGTATTATGTGAATACATGTCTTATTTTTATGGTTCCTTATGGAGCTCTAATGGGATAGGATCACTTTATTATCTGTCTGTTTTTTAATTCATACTTCCATACGTACTATGATAATATTATTAAGTAAATTTGGAATAGATATAGTTAATGACTCGGTCAAACATAGGCAAACAGTAATATGTATAGAGCCTTCCTTGGTTCCACACTGGCTTAAAAAAATGACTGTTTTGGTTGTTATCTTTATATTTGGCCAGTCAGATGAAGATAACCTAGCTTTGAGGTTATTCATTTGGTGCAATAACTGTAATCATGCAGTTTTTGTTTTGTTTTTATTATTTGTTTTAAATTAACCCTTTCATTCTTGTGTATTTTCTGTTTCATTCTAGGCTGTAATTTTAGAGCCGTAAAAAATAATATATTTGATTTTCGAAGATTCGACTCTGATTGAATGCTCGTTGACATTAACCCTCATTAGAGGTATGGCTGTTCAACAAGACAATGCGTCATACTAAACGCAATGATATTCAAATTTTATTTGTCTTAAATAAGATTTACTTTATTATTACGGCCGATTTGCATATAGCACGGATCATCAACAATACACAACCTTACATACTAACCTTTATAATAATAAGAAAATCTCTTCGCGTCTGTCTGAACGCGATAAACGCAAAAACTACCGGATGGATTTTTGCATGATTTTCACCAATTGTAGGTATGTTATTCCTGAGGAAGATTTTGGTGTATATAATTTATTTATAGGATTTACCGGAGCGACGCCTGGACGAGCCGCTAGTTTTCTGTACATCTCTTCGTTCCTTTAGCTTTCACTTACCACGACATCTCAAATAGGGAAGTCCCTTTTTAAGTGATCCTTCGAGCCGGATTCAACAATCCATACTAATATTATAAAGAGAAAAGATTTGTATTTCTTGTTTCTTTGTTTGTAATGAATAAAATTAAAAACTACTGGGCCGATTTTGATGAAATTGGCACAGAGTTAATCGAAACCTTCAGGAGTAACATCTACTTTTTTATTATGGTGTTAACCGAGTGAAGCCGGGGCCATACCATAAAGTACTGTAGAAACCCTCCGTTAACCCAGTTTATATCACGTCTCAATTATTTATTTCAGAGCAATACGCGTGCGGTTTCTTCTAACCACAAGTTTAATCTACCATTGCATTCGTGTCTGGAAGAAATTGCATTATACTTACTTTGTTGCATTTATCATTTATTTTTATTTGTTTTTTAACACCCGACGCAATAAGAGGGGTGTTATAAGTTTGACCGGTAAGTGTGTCTGTCTGTCTGTGTACATGGCACCGTAGCTCATCAACGGGTGAACAGATTTGGATGTGGTTTTTTTATTTGATAGGTAATTTTTATGCGGTTGTATATGTTTGATCAAAATCGGTTCAACCGTTCAAAAGTTATAGCGAAATAAATGTTGAAAGTCGGGGTTTTTTTAATTTGTCTAACAAATAAACTTGTTTTTGCCTTTGACCGGCCTGACATCCCAAAGGTTCTCTTGGGAATGTTATTATTGCTCTCTTAGTTTCCTCGTACGACATTCGTGGTTGGAAATGGAGTGGTCCAAAGTCCACAGCGTATGGTGGTTCTAGGGCGGAACCACACGATTTTAATAGTATGCACTCTGATAGTTAAGTAACTACAACAATATTCTTTAAGTGAGCCAGGCAATAACTAACAATTTATTTAGTATTGGAATGCAAACAGAAGCGAATTCGTAGCTCAATGACATAAAAATCCTATGTTATAAGACCTCGAGATGCTTAACCTTCTCGAGCGTGAAGACGTAATATTACTGTGTTTGTTTGTCAATGCTAACATCCGATTAAACAAAAGTTGGGGACTGACGTGAGCAAGGAAACGGGTCAAGATCAGATTTTTGTATTTTTTTTTGTTGCTTCCGTTTTCTGTGGTATGTCAGTGCTACTTCTGTGCCATAGGGGTTTCTATCGAAGTATTATATACGTGCTCCGTGCCTAGAATAGATTACGAGAATATAAGAATCCATATATTCTGGATGTCGCATGAGGCGGCTAAGCCTCTGATATGAAAACAACAGCATTCCAAAAGAGGGTTGTCGTTAGGCTGGCGGGCGTAATATCACAGACGAGTCTTAACAATTTAATAGTGCCTAATACAAAGTAGGTATTTATTTAAATGTGTTGGGTCATTCTCTTCTGTTTACTTACTTCACTAATTAGTTGAATGTTTACTTATAGATCCAGGACCTAAGTGGAGGCACTTAATATCGGGGGCCATGACTGACTTTGGGTCATCAGCCATCTACAATAAATAAATAAATAAATAAATATATTAGGACAAATCACACAGATTGAGCTAGCCCCAAAGTAAGTTCGAGACTTGTGTTATGGGATACTAACTCAACGATACTATATTTTATAAATAGATACATATATAAATCGACATCCAAGACCCGGGCCAATCAGAAAAAGATCATTTTCCATCATGACCCGACCGGGGATCGAACCCGGGACCTCTCGGTTCAGTGGCAAGAACTTTACCGCTGCGCCACCGAGGTCGTCAATAATAGCTCAACAATAGGTCAATAATAGGTCGACAATAGCCAAGCTATATTTGCTGAACATAATTGATTGTAACCCATATTACCTATTTGTCTTACTCAAAAACAGGCCGTCGTTTAAACCTACTCAGAAAATAATTGAGACTCGTTAGTACCAATATTATGTGAAATTCTCGAGAATAATAATATGTACCTACTTAGGTACTTAATGTTAATTAAATTATTAAAAAATCTTGAAAAACCTAACCCTTCCATTAGAAGTTGTAGTAGATTCAATAGTTAATCATTTCCGACAATCTGAATAAACTGATTGGAATCCAACACTTTGATTTCCCCGAGCATTGTATTTCGAAAAATACTACTAATTTAAAACATAACTCAGCATAAAACAAACTTTTCTCGCAACTAATAACTTAAGTTATTCTCTGAAGTAATCGCTTCAGCAAATATATACCTACCTATTTAAGATGTCTGCGGCTGACACTAAACGGAAAATTGACTCAATGTTTACCCAATTTTAGTGTAACATTGTTCCAAGCCGGTTTTATTGACATTGCGTTGTGATTGTGTAACTAGAATGCGATCTGCGTTCACGTTTCACGGCCACTTTTGGGACACGTCCGACAGAATACGGCGAAAACGAACCACATGCTTTGCTGTCGACTAATTTGAACTATGCTCTTTATTATAGCCTCATTAGATGAAAGCCATAATTTAGACGTCAAAAAATAAATTGGGCTTGCTAAATTTTGTGAAATCTAAAGGTTGTGGCCCGATTGTAGTCATCCGAGTTGTGTAATTGTGTCTTTTTTTCATCTGAGCATTCCACCTGTTGAGCGTTGGAGCCCAGGGGCCGCTTCCTACTTTTTCGACTTCACTTTGCACAGTCGTCGGCTACCTGGTTGTCAGACCATTGGCACGCATATCGTCCTTGATGACATTACACCAGAACTTCTTGGGTTGTGTAATGTCTCCCTACTTACTTAAGATCCTTGATGGTAATAAAAAATTGAGGGTATTCTCTCTAACTCGCAGATTTTCGGGAAAAGTTAATGTTAACTATAACTTAGATTTCTATGGCATCGTAGCATCACAGCTGATCGTTAGTAAAAGGGTCCAGAGAGAAAAATGTAAATGGTGTTTAATTTCATTTTTCTCTCTAGACACTTTTACTAACGATCAGCCGTGACGCTACGAGCTACGAGGAAAAAAATGTTGTACATCTGAAAATGGCGAGTGCTATATTGTCTTTCATAACCTGGGCTAGGCAGAGCTGTTTCTCCAGCCCAGGACGTGAGTCTCACAATTTCTAAGTACGTAGTGCGTCACGCACGACGACCAAGCGTAACACGGCGACGACGGTAGTAGGTATGTGTAATTATGGAACTAATGTTAGAGTAACTATTTTTACTAGATTGCTCTTTTGTGGAAAAATTATAGTATCGTATGGATCGTTCTGCCTACTAAAGACGAACCTTTTGACGTGCACGTGTACTGATTTTATCACTTGTTTTTTATGAAGTGTTTATTTAGCCAAATAAAACTGTTATGCTACTGGAAGGATCATATAATCAAATTTAGCCAAATAAACAATCGGATGATTCTTCGCAATATATTACAGCGTTGTTGCAAGGAGGTGAATTTCCAATCGTAAGAAAAGAAAATATGCACTAAATACTACAAACCGATAAGAATATATAAGTACTTAGGCTCTGACCGCTTGATCAAAATCAAAAACTTTGAAAAGTCATATTGAAATATCATTTTACGAATGGAATAATACGGAATTTTTTCCTCAGTTAAATTCCTCAAGTATTATTCCTATTTATGTACCTTCCATCATATTAACATTATTTCACAACACTTGTACGTTAGTCTCCTATCTAGTCCTAATGTTTGCTGTTGTTTGTTTCTGTTTCCGTACATATTAACTTGTTTATTTTGCCACCTCACCTACTTTTGTACTTGGTTCCAACTGAAAATCAGCGCCTTGGCTCGATACCACGGCACCATGCTGAGCTGGCTGGTCGCCATTTCGGTTGACATATTGTATTCGATCTATATTCGATACTCTTTTGTACTTTACCTTTAAGTGTTAATGTTTGGATTTTTATATGTTCGCCGAATCAATGATTTCTTTCTTTCTTTGAATGAAATGGAATGTCCAAATTTATCAACGAACGCAATCACTGCCGGGCGAAATATTCTTATCAATCTAGCAATCTCTCGATTCACCTCACAGTCTCATTTACTATCGCAGGATTTTAAACCTCATAAGTATCTATTACTGCTTCTGCACGCGCTAGAATCCCTAACTCAATCACAATTACAACTTTACAACGATACTTTGAACACAATCGCGTTGCATCTCCTACACAGTGATTTGCTTGCACGCTGATTGCAGTCACCGCCTATTGTGCAGTTGACACGATTGCAGTGTTAAATCGAAAGTGTGACACGTTCAATAGAATTTCTATTCTACACAGTAGTGTTTTATAAAAATGTATCTACTCTATGGCCCTATCGACGGCCAACATTAATTGATAATAGAATCAATTTATCCTTAACTAGCGGCGCGTCCCGGCTTCGCTTGGGTAAAAACAACAAATTGTACGCCTAATCCTTTCTCAGAACATTACTTATTGGGGAAAAGCACATGAAAATCCATGCTTAAGTTTTTCATTATATATTTAAGAAGGATATCTGCTTACTATAAGATAATTAGTTACATTAAGGAATTTCACTTATTTGAGTATTTTACTCTGTACTATTTTACGCCTGAATTTTCGATAGATAGATAGGTAACAATATTAGTACCGTGAATATTATCAAATCCAACGTGAAGCTTAATTTCCCACGTTTGGTATTTTTAAAATTTCTGTTTCTCCACCATATAGTTAAGTAATCAACCATGGCCTGTGAAATTCGCATCTTTTGGCTCTGTCTGCCACGTAAAGATAAAAATGGATACTGTATCGAACCAAGTTTTTTTTCTTACTAAATACTGTAATACGATACATATTGTGTACCGTTATATTGAGCTAAATAAATAAATTACTACGTAAATATAATGCCCATGTGTCTTACTCGAACTTAATTTGATACTAACCTAAGATCGGGAAAATCAAGGTGAGTCACTTTTAGTCAAAACGTTAGCGTGCATTCGATAACCGCGCGCGTTTCGGAACGAACGCGATTCCGCGCCTCGTCCCGCGGAAAACTTCGAAATTCAAATTTTTATTTCAAGCCAGTTTATTTTTTTTTCAGTCTAGTGTTAAAAAAATGACGATTTACAGCAAAATTGTCCAAATAATTTTGGTCAGTATTTGATTTTAAAAATTATATTCATGGAAAAACTGCATCATTAAAAAGGTACCTATAAATCTATATCTTTTTGACCATTTGATTATAGGTGTGTATATATTACAGTTACAATACAGATATATATTTTCTATGGTTAGATTATTTTCGCTGATAAAGTCAACAATTGTTTTCGCATGCGCTTATATAGACTAGGGGCCCGCCCCGGATTCGCTCGGGTAAAGCCTATATGTTACTCCTGAACGTTTCGTCTGTCGCTGTGCCAAATTTCATCAAAATCAGTCCAGTCATTTTTGAGTTTATTCATTACGAGCCAATAAACAAAAATACTATTCTTTTCTCTTTACAATTAGTATGGATGGATGGGATTTATTATCTTCATATTCTAATAATATACAAGCCTACATACTAAAATTGATAATGAAAATCCAATATTGAACGAAAAAGCTATAAAATAATTAAGTACCTACTTACTATAAACTTGAACGTAAAGCGCGATTATAATATCGATTTATGAATTAGAAAACTTACATACGTGCAGATTACTTAGTTTATGTAGGTAATAAAGTGAGAATGAAGTTGTAATTAGCTCTAATTCGAAAAATAAACGAAGCGTGTTGCGGATTCATTTGTTTTTTTTTTTGTTTTTCATATCAATATCATAAAATTACATAACACAATTTAATAAACCTACACGTCAGAAAAAGAAAAACAGTTTGTGCAAGCTGCTTCTTCTCCCGCGCAGGTTGTAAAAGTCAATCAAGGGATAGGTCGATAAATTCCTCTCATTGGCGATGTGCTAGCAACTCCATCTGTAAGCCCGCTATCCAGCTAAACGTGGTTTCCGGACCTTCAGGTTTCGTGACTCTGTCTACCCCGTTATGATAAAGATCTGACACTGATACTTTATCTGTAAATAATAATGATTTGCATAAATATTTAAATTATCTACATATAGTACTTAACTAACAGAAAAATCTATCGACGCATTCTGAAATCAAACTACTTACAATCAATCGATCTACCAATTTCAGATTTGTGATTATCAATAAATAAATCTGAAACTGAAATCAAGTAACTTAGTTAAAAAACCTACCATTAAAAGTACAGTTTACGACACACGGCGCTCCATAACCCATAACAATCCTGTTGGCACACACCGTCTAAAATCTAAATATAAATATTTCGTAAATGTCTTAATTTCGCACCAAGTGGTGTTTACAAATAGGTAACCTAGTCCAATAAAATCTTAACAGCCATTTCACTGCAATTACCTAACAGAAATTGAGAAATAGGTTGAAGTCCCTAGTCTTCCGCGGTTCACACCTGACCAGGCTAAACCAGTTTCAAATTATCCAACACCGCTGACCAGTGACGTAAATCCAGTTACAAAACGTCCTGGACCTTATACTCTGAGGACTAGAGAGCTACGTGTAATATACGTAATTTATTGTAAAACTAAACTGGTTTGTCTATCTCGTAATATTGCAACTGTAATATGCAAGAGCCTGTTGCAGCCCCTGAGCGAAAAGTTTATGGCGTCTTTTGTCTATAAGCGTAGTACGGTCGTTTCTTTTACGACAGAATCCCGGCTCCACACTATCTATAGGCGAAATCAGCCGATCGCGAATGAACATAAGTACATTGCATGGCTTGCACGTGCAATTTTCGTTTGCTTTTTACAGCAAAGAAAAACCAGAAATGTAGGTCGACAGTCAAGTTTGAAGATCTGTTTGCCGATGCACGGCACATCGGCAAAAGTTTGTCAAACTTGACTCTTTCCTGGAGCCAATCGTCATAACCTCACTCGCTAAAACTACCAGCATTGGATACGCCTGTACACCTTTCTATACGTTTAATTCTAGGACGATTGTCTTTTATGTTCGGATTACTTACTAGTGTGTTTGTGTTCGGAGGCGCTCTAGAGTATCCAGCGCCCTGGGTGGTCCAACTATGCCTTCCCTAGTGCCGGTACCCTGTGCACTAATCTGCAATCAGTGACTGTCTCCGTAGTTCAATGATTCGGTGGGCCGCTAGCCATTCAATAACATAGAAAGCTAATATTTAGTCATGTTTAAATCAGAAGGCACGTTGCTAACGGCCACATGCTGTTTCTTTTTGCTTCATATAGCGTTAACGCATCGTATAAAAAAGAGAACGTGTAGACGCAATGATTGTGCTTCGTGTTTAATGCTTCATGGTAGGTGTTTCTTTACAGTCTGTAATGCTACTTGTTCAAATCGCCGCCGGCCGTACTAAGGATATCCAGATCCGGACTGGGGCAAACTATTTCGTGTCTTGGCCTTGTTGATAGTTTTACTAATTTCGGTCTAAAATCAATATGGGTAGGTACAGTCAACAGCACTATCAACCTACCCATTCACCTACCTACCTACGTACCCTACAACTATATACATTGCAAACTCGCCGCTATTGCCATAGAAGTTCATGCTAGGTAACTTGATGTGCTGTTGACTGTACTTTAGCACATTTAGAGCCGTTCATTTTAAATTTCATGTTACGATCCATGCCTACATATAAATGGTTTTGTTATAGGTATGTCACACGTCACAATGCTTTTTAATCAAATTTTGGCTATAATAATGAAATGAAAAATTCTGGAATCGAGCAGGAATTCAGCTGTATTCCGGAATTTCTCTCTGTCTCTCTCGCTCTATTCCAGAATTTTTTTCTCTCTCGAATCTCATTATTATCATACCTAGATTTCCGTCGAATGATATTTAATTGAAAACTTGAATAAGCCTAGTTATAAAGTTCTGGACATGCGAGCTAATAAACTGACAACTGAAGACGTCGCTAAAGAGCGTGGAAAAAAGTAAGAAAGAAAAGGAAGTAACCTGAAATACGCTTTGGAGAGAGAGGTATTTGAATGTTTTGTTTGTTATATGTACCTATGTTTTGTTTCACAAAAAAGAGTGCAATAATCGTGTAGCCACTCCGCGAACGGCAATGTTGGTGTTACAAAATGGAGGCTGTTGTTTTGCAATAGATTTGTGATTTAATCAGTCTGCGGGTCGCTCGTTTTTGGCTTTCGAATAGGTCATATACAGCTTACCAATATGGATTATTTTATACTTATTTGTATTTATAAAAAATTACGAAAGAGTTAAAGATTATTTAAGTTCTTCAGCTTTAAACAAACCATAACGTTATAATATAATGTACCTACCTAAGTAAGTTAAGTTAACTTAGGTGAGTATCCCAAATTACGTAGTAATTAGGTAGGTACTTATCTAACAAATGCTAATAACTAAGTGCAATTAATACAGTGTAGGTATTTTATTTATATACATAGGTAGGTATATAAATAAAATAGTATAGGTATAGGTACATTATATAAATAGGGAAAGAAGTAGAGTATCATACTTGTAAAGTAAAGGAAGACTAAATTATTTAGATTTCACAATATATATAACTTACTTACCCGTCTAAGAATTCGTTGTCTACATAATCTTAAATTTTTTTCACAAATAAATGTAAGCAATGTTGTCCATTTTAAGAATTAAGGCTAAAGAAACAACCTGAGCAAACAACAATAAACGAAATCGAGCAATCGTCGTGGTCTTTGCTTTGAACTTGACCCTAAACAGCTGCTAATTTGATTGTCAGGCTGTGACAACAGTCAACTCGTACACCCATACAATCAACAACACACAACCTACCCAAATTCAATGCAAACTAGTCCTTATTACCTCCAAATAAAGGTTTATGCAGCAAATTGACATGCAATTGACTTTAGTGAACTATGGATATTATGTCCGTGGTTTGAGGGTTAACAATTAGTGTATATTACATAGTCAAATGTTTATGAATAATCCTGTCAAGTGAGATTCAAGATCACGTTTATTAGTAGATTAGTTATGTTAGGTAGGTAGTTATTCTAACATTACATTTACAAAGATGAAAAACACATTAGGTAAATAAATTTTTGCTGCGACCACTGAGAAGAAATGCCGAAAGAAACTCATTTATACAGTGTTGGTCCCAAACATGAGTTTCTTTCGGATGCCAGAAGTGCTAACTATTTTTTTAATATATTTATTTTTTTCTCAGTAATATAACAATGTAAGTACATGCACCATCAAAAAATATGTGGAAACATAATATTATGATTGTGATCGAGTACTAATCATAAAAACAGAAATATATGACCAAACGAAATACTTTTAATGCCAAAGCTATACGATATTCCTCAGTCACTTGATTAAAAAAAAAACAGTAATTATTTATGGCGCAATATTTCCCGCGTGTTTTTTAAAAAGGCATTGCGTGCATCACAGATTAAAACCAAGGTGAGTGCATCAATCGCGTAAGATAGCAATTTTTTTAACGATCGCGTGTGGAACTTGATTCAGGGACGTTCCCAATTCTCTCGAACTTTTTGAATGGAAATACGTATGTTACGAGTTAGCTAAGGCCGGCAAGTTTAATTAATGATATTTACGTGTGTTTAATTAATAGATGTACTTGATGTAAGCCATACTTATTATCATCAGGATTTCAGCTGTAGTTTCAAAGAAATTTCCGTTTGGTCGTGCAGCTGATTTTATTAGTTGTGTTTGTGTGCATAGTTCTCTAGTATTTTTGATACTTTCTTAGTCACTTAGGATAACAGGCACGCGAGACATTTAGCTGGGGGCCCACGAAGAGGGGCCTGGGGGTATAAGTAGTAACCGCAAATTATGAACCATGAATTACCGGGAATCATGACACTGATTAAAAGTTCACTCTCTTTTTTAATCTCCATGTAATACCTATCTCATCTAGATCATTCCCGATTTCTTATTTAGCCATTAAAAAGCTCCTAACCAAGGTCAGCTTTCATACCTACTCGGTATTTTTTGTTGTCAGCCCATTGGCATAGCACGCATTAGGTTTAAAGATCTTTATTGATTGACTCATAAAGAATAAATTCACTTACAATGAGTCTTATAAACTAATACAAATCATATTAAATAATTAGCTTTAAAACAGTGTTCAAATCAGGCACAGTTGTCACTTTAATAATTTTAAACTTGGTCGTAAATATGTTTCTTCAATCTTTCTGTAAACAAAGTCAGAGATTTACACTCTTTTAGTTCGTTTGGTAGTTTGTTGTACATTTGCACCCCTTCATACAATATGTCTCTCTTGCCATAATTGGTTCTAGGTGTAGTAGTTTTTATCTTATTAGTATTTCTTAAATTATGCTTAAAATTTCTTTTGCTGAAACTTATTTGTGAGTGGATTTTATTGGTAAGAATTTTTTCAACGAGAATACACATTCTATATTTATAAAGTTGTTTAAGGTTAAACAGATTAGTTATTTTATATATATTCACGCATTTCCTTTTTTATCAGCCAGCAGGCGTTCCCTTTCTGCCCGGACTGGCGGCGGAAGCGGCACAACCATATTTCAGAAGAACTTGTAGTCTCTACGAAAAACATTTTAACATTTAAGTACTCACGCGTACGTCTTATACCTCGTGTCAAGTTATCAAATAACCCCCGTTCTAGACCCTGCGCTACCTGACCAGCCAGCATTGACCTTATTAGGCACAAGTGCGGACCCAACTCTCTCTTTACAAGGCGAGGGGAACAAATTAAAGGGATCGTAGAAGACTGGACTCGAATATGTGACTTTAATGTTTAATTTTGTACTTAGTTAATAAAGTAAAATTATAATTAGAGTTCTTCAGATTTATCAACATTTTGTCAAGGTAATAATGGACGTAGTCTCAAAAAATTGTCGAACATTTGAAGCCAAACATTTTTTGTCTTTCTGGGTTCAACAGACGACAATCCAGTCCCAGAACGGTTGGTCTTGCATCTCGCACAAAATAATCTATACTATTATTATAAAGAGGTAAGCATTTATAAGTTTGTATGTTTGAGGCAGGTAATCTCCGAAACTACCGAAACGATTTCGAAAATTCTTTCACATTTTTTCTTTCTTTGATTGGTTCATTATCCAAGATTGCTATAGGCTATATTTTATCTCAAAATTCTCACGGAAACGAAGCACCGGGCAAGCATCTAGTCCTTTATAAGATCTATTTTATTCCTTTTGAATTTATTCTTCAAGGCACGTTGGTCCTTTCCATCTCTCTTTATCTTCAGTCGCCGTTTTGATCTTATTTCCTACGACACTCTTTCTTAACGCGTTTTGAAATATGGGACCTTCAAAATTACTCTAAACATGAGTTTCCCAGGGTATCCATCTGTAACCTCCACACATCGCACAGGGTACGGCTTCCACCGGACACGAATTAATCCAATCCGAGACATTTATATGCGTTTGAATAAATATTATGCATTTACTTACCTAAAACGTCGACGACCTCAGTATTTAACTTCGTGTTTGTATTTTAGTTTGAGGCAAACAACTTTTTGATTTTGTAGTTTAACCATTTTATCAATATTAACTACTACTTATATTGGATGGATGGATTGATTGGATGTTTAATTGTACTAGCACTGAGCGCAGTTTGATGAAATTTAGTTCACAGGTAGAGTAAGACCGGTGGGGTTAGCACGTATCTCAAGAACGTAATCGTATCAACGACATCAACATTTAAATATGGATAATTAATAGTTTACACATGTTATTCAATTTCCATATGAATTTAGTCGATAGTGATACAATTCAAGTCCTCGCAAAATGTCCTGCTAGACCTACCTGTAGGTATTTTATTGTGATGTATATAGGCAATTATTTTGTCTAGTTATGAAGTTATGATTATAAGTCGTGTATGTGAGATAGATCGGGAAGTTGTATGGAAATGTTCATCTTCTTTGGTTGTCTTTAGTTTACTTTGTTTTTGTGCTCAGCAGTAGGCAGAGAAAGGATCAATGAAATTATGATGATTTGCCTTTTATTTGTTACAAAATTATTATTCCTACAAAATGTATAGTATATGAGAATATCCAGATAAATTCCTAATTAAGATTATAAATGCAAAAGTAAGTTTGTTTTTCTTCAAGCTCTATCTACTCAATCAATATTTTTTAAAATTTTGCACTATATCTTTCATTTCGGAAAAATAACTGTTCCCATGGGAAAGTTACGCGGGCGAAGCCGTGGACAAAAGTTAGTATAAAACTCTTCATCTTTTCCCTCACTATTGAAATTGCCGATCCAATCGCAAAAAACAATTACTTAACAATAAGTCCCATATGGTATATTGTGAGAAAGGAAAAACAGCCACCGATATGAGAATATGTACTTAAATTGTCGATTGAAATCGCACGCAACGACGGAAAACAATGCTAGTACCAACGGGCTCACTCGGTTCCCTCCTATTGTACATTTTCTTTTAATTTTCCTTGACAAGATGGATAAATTAGCATTGTGCCTGCCGTTATTGGAGAAGGAAATATTTCCTCTATAAAAATAACAGGGTATTCTTCTTCATAGTCGTATTCCTCATGGCTGTGGGTCGTGGTCATTACGTGAAATGAAACACACACAACAACTTTCTTGGCATTATTAATGGAGTGGTTTTCCATTGCCTTCTCCATTTCACACACAAGTTAATAATAAGCAACCAGTGTGCAGATTTCCTCACGATGTTTTCCTTCACCGGAAGCAAGTGGTGGCCGATGAAAACTACTATATATGAGTCAGATTTGTATACAAACTCATATGGCACGAGTAGGTTTTGAACCTGGGACCTTTTGATCCACAGGCGGGCGTCTTAACCATTACACCACCGCCGCTTCAGGGTATTAGGTACTATTAAATCGAACGGTGCAATGTGTTATTGTTTGCAACAATTGCCCAAGGAATCCAACTAATATTATTAATGTATTTGTGATGATATAGGTTGCGCGACAGAGTAATAAATCATACATGTTTGTTACTCTTTCACACAAAATCTACTGTACGGATTGTTATGAAATTTGGTACACGGGGAGAATATAACCTGGAGTAATTTTATCCCAAAATTCTCACAGGAGTGAAGCCCCGGGGCACAGCTAGTGATATTATAAATTAGATCTATCACCCGTTTTCTGATAACAAAACAACTCTAATACCAGTTAGTATATATGGACCTGTTAGTTAGGAATGTTCAATGTTATTAAGGTGCAGTTAACCTACCCTACTCAAGGATGGTTGCAACACCTGCCACCTGGGTCGCTAAGTTCATCTGTCAGTAAATACTTTTCAAGGATATTGGTTTAATGTTGACATAACGTGCTTAAACTTACATTAGTACTATGTAGGACCACGATGATGTATGCTGTGCAGTAACTTGTAATAAAAACAGCTTTAAAAACTTGTAATAAAAATAGCTATTTTTGATTATTTTTCCCACTTTTTGACTATTTATTATTATTTTTAAAGATATTGTTATTATATTTAAAGATATTAAATTCTTTAAGTCGTCATTTTGACGACTTAAAGAAGGTTTAATAAACAAAGGAAAGCATTGAGCTCTTTTCTTTCGCTTTTAATCATTATTTCCAATTCATCATCTTCTTTTACAGACAATCTATGTAATATTCCATACATAAGTGCCAGCATACATCAATATTTTTAATCTATACTAACATTATAAAGAGGTAAGCGTTTGTGTGTATGTTTGAGGCGGGTAATCTCAGAAACTACTGAACCGACTTCAAAAAATCTTTCACCATTAGAAAGGTACATTATACAATATTGCTATAGGCTATATTTTATCTCAAAATTCCACGAGAGCGAAGCCCCGGGCAACATCTAGTATGTTGTATTTTGAAGCAAATCAGACTCAACACGCGAGGTAACTAATTAAATCACTTATAGTTAAAAATGAATTGTAGACATTTTTAATGGATCGCCAGGAGGTTTTGACATCACAGATTTTTCAATATTTTTAATATGAATAAATATTTATAATTGTAATCGACGCCTTGCCTTGTTTGAGGCTTATTATAATGCACACACATAATTACTAGATACTGTACGCAACAATAGATAATATTTTCCTGTTCTCATCTCAGTAAATTATAGCAGTAACTTTAAAGTCAGGTCAGGTTAGTTTATTATAACCACGTTTACCGCAAACCATCACAGTCAAATAGATAAAGATGACATTGTTTACGTTTACGATAATATGGGCCTGCTTGTGTTGTGTGGTAATGTCATGGTCTCAATAGATCTTTGTAAAGATCTCTCTTCTGAGTTTCCTGGTTTTTCCCAGCTTTTGAGCGTCGGAAACCGCAGGGTCCGCTTTTCTACTTTTTCGTCTTCATATTTCGCATGATCGTCGGCGTCCCTAGTTGTCCGGCACGACCGTTGGCTGACACATTTTTGTAAAAAACATAAAACAAGATCTACATAAAGATCTGGCTTAATGACTTAAATTTGAAATGGAAAACGTGCGAGACTTGAAGTTTAAAACTTCAAGTCATAAATAAATTAGGTTTTCCTTTCAACGTACGTGTCAAGCCTTATGAGCACGTTAGTGCAGGGCGCTGAAGGTTTCGTCTATCTCTGTGCCAAATTTCATCAAAGTGGGCCCAGTAGTTTTGGAGTTTATGGAGGATTTATTATACCTACTTAACTGGAAAATTTTCATAAGGTCTTTGACGAATCAAATATTACGATATCAATCATTTACGAATAAATGTAGGCATGTATAATTATTATTAATCGATTCAGCAAACTATACTTAATCTTAAAATATCAAACAAGTGTACAAAATAAAGACTATACTATAACTAGCAATTGTGTAAAACGAATTACTTTCATATTAGTTATTATATTGAGTTAGTACATTAAAATATTTGTTTCTCGAACAAAGGTTAATGAAACAGTGTGCCCGTTTTGCGCAAGCGCAGCGCCTGCAAACGACATAAACGCGTTGCAAAAAAATTAATAACTCTCATATAACAAAATAAATAATAAAAAATAATTTTATTGGTTCAATTTTAATTACGTAACCAAATGGCACGACAATTGTTTCGTGACGTATTGAGTCACATGCGAGTATTTGGATGTGTAAACTTTTTTTTTAATTGTGACAAAACCACTTCTCGACGTGCTGAAACCCAATATAATTAAAAAAAAGTGTTTGTTTGTCTATCTGTTTTTCATGCCAAACCAGATCAATTATTGGGATTTTTTTGTGTAGAGATAGTTAGAATAGAAGGAAGGAGAGTGTCAAAGGCAACTTTTTGTCGCGTGTACTTGTTTGTTTGTTCTAACTTTATTGCACGAAAATAAGTAACTACATCAATTAAAATTTATACAATAAAGATTCATGTACAACGACGGACTGACTTATCCCATGTTGGGATCTCTTACAGTCAACCGGCGATAGGTAGTAAGCTTTGAATAAATTCGATACAAAAATTGTTAGAAAAAAATACCTTAATTCTTGAAAACGATCTTAAGTTTTTGCTTGTTGCTGCCGTGACGAAGACACCATCCTCGGAATACAGGTGACAAAGGTTGCATACAAATCATCATTGAGAATGACAGTAATTACGGGTGATTATTCAACATCATCCCATGCAAATTACCACCTAGCTGTCATCGACGTAAATAAGTCGTATTTACCCACATAACCGTGGTTTTTCAGCGGTTATATGTTATTGTAATTTCTCCGTACTAATTAATGTAAATGTGACTGTGGAGATTACAGATTTAGAAAGAGCGCGTGGGATGGAGATAGTTATCGAGGAAGTAAAGGGAAGTACCATAAATAATACCAATACCATGAGAAAATAAGAATAATAAGATACGTCGTCGAACGAAAGTTCGAGATGTGGTCTCCAGAGTCGCGTGGAATTGGGCTGGGCGCACCTGGCTAGAAGGAATGATGGAAGGTGGAGTAAAGCTGTAGCCGAGTGGTACCCCAGAACTGGAAAACGGAGCGTAGAACATCCGGCGGCTAGATGGGTCGACGATGTAAAGGAAATTGCTGGCAACAACTGGATGGGGATGGCCCAGGACAGAGATTGTTGGCGGTGACGGAAGGAGGTCTACGCCCAGCAGTGGGTCACGGAGGGCTGCAGATGATGATGATGATGAGAAAATATTACCCTAAAATTCGACTGACGCTTTCTTCTTCTCTTCTTTTACACCTTTCCCAGTCATGTGGGGTTGCCACAGTATGTTACGCCGACCACAAACTATCACCGAACTCGGACATATGCCGACGCGAATTCACGAAAATTGCGTATAGTTTGTTTGAGCGCTTTTATTTAAAGCAATAAAATGCCAACCACGATAGAACTAGTGACGTGAGCTGCTTGTTACTACATAACTACAATATAATGATATGATCTATCTGTGACTTTCTTCATACACCTGAATCACCCCAAAAATATATGCTGAGTCCGCCAAAATTCGCGGAACTGCGTCTTTATTGTTATTATATACATACCTATCAATACATATAAAAAATTCCGTACATTTACATAAAAACAAAATTAGGCGATAGAGTCATAGTAACAGAGTAAGCTAAACCATAGGAAATATATTTCAGTCGTATGAGCATCTTCTGTATAGATATCGTTACGCTTTGTCTGTACAGTTAAATTTCTCTAAACATTTTGACTCCTTACAAAAAATTGTTCGGCCACACGAACGAAGTTGCGGGCCTCAGCTAGTATAAAATATTTTTTGTTACTCTATATGTAAGACTTTCTAACACAATGTACTTATATAAAATTTCATGTGGGGTTACAAAGATGAATGAAGTAAGAGTGCAAGCCACGCGTCACAACTTTCGATTAATTATGAATGAGCCAAGAGCGATCTGCGTCAAGGCTGCCCTCGGTCGTCGTGATCAAACAGAGGTTACTCAATATAAAAAAAATAGCCTGCAGATTGCGTGTCCCAATGTCATATTTTTTATAGGTTTAGGGAAAATGTCAACTGCTTATTTTTATTAATAAGTCATATTAACATTTGTCATAGATATTCTAGTTACTAACTAAAAAACCCTTCTTTTTGACAGTCAGTATTCTTTTTGTCAGATGTCCTCACGATACTCGTGTATCTCTCATTGCCATTTGAAGGCAGACAGTAGGCGTCACATTCATATACCGAGGCAAACAAACTCCACGTGTATGATAGATTTTAAATAAATAAATATATAAGAACAAATCACACAAATTGAGTTGGCCCCAAAGTAAGTTCGTCACTTGTGTCATTGGTTACTAACTCAACAACACTGTATTTTATAATATACTTATACATATATAGATAAACATCCAAGACCCAGGTCCATCTGAGTTTATTCCATCTTGACTGACCGGGGCTAGAACCCAAGACCCCCCCGTGTCCGGCTTGATGACCATTAGGCCACGGAGGTCGTCATTTTGCTTGTTTGTAAAGAGACAAATTCTTCTCCCTCATCTTAGTTATTCAGGTCATATGTGATCGTCCAAATCGAAAGCGACCTTATGGCGCCCGGCACTTACACTATTTTTGCCGTTGTATTGTATTCGAATCAAGATTCAAATCAACAGCAATAAAGACCTAAGTGCCAGCCGCCATAAGGTCCCTTTTGATTTGGACGACCACATATATCTAAAATCTCAATAATTATAATTCTAGATGACAATGACAACGGCGGTGGAGGGAGGCGCGTCCCTGGCCTGGCGCCTCCTGGCCACGCTGGAAGGCGGCTCCCTCCTGCTGGCCACGTCTGCACTCCTGGCCTACACCGCCCGGAGGAAGGTCGCTAGAAAAAGACATAGTCATAGGAGACCTGTTAAAAGTGTTCTGGTAAGATAATTATTCTAATTGGCGTGAAGGAAAGAACCTGGCCTGGCGCGCTCTGCTAGCCAAGTGTAGGTACACTAAATAAAATAAATACATTTTGTTTGTTACCAGTGAAGCAGGAACTTTGTTTAACTGACTTGGTCTACAATAAATTCTGGAGTTTATCATGAGATCAGACTGTAGTTATGTTGTTCCCAATCCAAATAAAATTAGGTACCTAAACTTAGCTTTTCCATGATGTTCTTATCAGGGACTTTACCATGTCTGCGGAACTTCTCTCATTCGGACTCTACTATGCATTAATTTACCACATATCAAATGATATTATATAATTGAACTCATCGTTGTCTTGAGAAAGGTCTTCTAAATAAACCAAACTTAGTCGACATCTCCGTCAGAATCATCCGAATTTCAATTTATTATGTGTATTTATCACTTGCATTTTTCAGATAACGAACACAACAAACGAACTGGGCCAACAGCTGAAGAATGAGCTGGAATCTCGAGGCTGTACGGTCAGCAGTGTGACCGACGAGCTGATGCAGAACATCAGCAGCTGTTCTGAAAGCAGGGTGGACGCGCTGGTGGTGGTAGGCGCAGAGCCCAGCACGGATTGTCTTAATGGGATGTCTGAGTTCGTGTCGCAGGACGTGTACAGCAATTTGAAGGTAATTTTTATTAATTTACTCAATAATATACTTATAATAACAACCTATATGTAAAATATAGGTTTTTTTAAATAAAATTTGCGAATTTTTAACTAAATTTAATCAGTGGTGGTGTAATGATTAAGACGCTCGCCTGTGGACCGAAAGTTCGAATCCTATTCGTGTCACATGAGTTTTTATACCAACTCTAAACCCGAAAACACGTCGGCCTGAGATTTTTATAACCAAATAGGCCCCACCTGAGTCATAATTTAATCCTCCTCTACTCACTTTTTTTTTTACTTTGTGCAATAAAGTAGATCTTGCCTGAATATAGAAAGATCCTAATAAGAAAGCCTAAATAACCATAAATAATTGTAGGTCCTAGAAACCACGTCGGTGCTGGTCCGTCCGGGCGGGACGATAGTGTGGGCGTGCGCGGGCGCAGCGGCCGGCGGCGGCGCCGCGTTCAGCGTCGCGGGCGCGGCCTTCGACGCCGTAATACAGGCCGGTCTGCAGCACGTCGCCAAGAGGTAGGTACTAAACATTGCAATATATACTTACTTACATACATTACATTTTGTACTTTCAGGGTGCATCATGACGTTGCTTTGTGAAATCTTTCATTTTATAAAGAATAGGTACCTGAGGACCTTCTTACATGAGTCATTACATCAGATCTCTATATATAAGTTAGATCTTACTTTGCGATCTTTATAAAGATGAGGAAGGATGATATGCGTGCTAAATAGTTTGATAACTAGGGATGCCCACGACTGTGCGAAGTGGAGACGAAATAGTAGTAAAGCGTACATTGGGACAATATCTTCTGGGAAAACGCTCAGATGAGAGATTAAAATTCAAATTTCTTTATTCAATTTAGTTTTACTTTATTTTTATTTATTATATACATCACTTATTGACGTCAAAAAATTACTTAAACTAAGTCTACTGCCGACTTCCAAAGCGCAGGTGAAGAAGAAGCGGCACATTATTAGCAAAAATAGATCTTAAAAATATTAAAAATTAGGAGGACGAATTTACATCATTCTTAAAAATGACAAAATTTAAATGAATAAATAAAAAATAAAAAGGTTGTATTTTCAATAAAATTATTGAAAATTGTCACACAGTTGAGAGAGAGAGAATGTTGTATTTATTTCAGTTCCCGCTGCGAGGCGGTGTGGCTGGCGCGCGCCGCCGCGGGCGACGCGGCGAGCGCGGCGCGGCGGGCGGCGGCCGCGCTGCTGCCCGC
Organism: Plodia interpunctella; assembly: GCF_027563975.2. Classification (NCBI taxonomy): domain Eukaryota; kingdom Metazoa; phylum Arthropoda; class Insecta; order Lepidoptera; family Pyralidae; genus Plodia; species Plodia interpunctella. The sequence continues at coordinate 2,026,947 of NC_071295.1, forward strand.
CGCCCGCCCGCTCTCCAGGTTCTCTCCCAGGTGCCTTTCTAAGAAAGGGTGTTGACATTCTATCTCCAGAGCGCGAAGTACGGATTTGCATTGCACTTCTCACTATTGAATTGATTCGAAGTGAGATGTAGTGAAGTTATAATGAACCAATCACTTTGTGGTGTGGTTGTCGTTGCGTCGTTTATTGGTTAGCTGGTCCTCACTGCGTATCGACTCGATGATGAGATGTAAATAGCAAAGTCGCACTACGCACACAGGTGTCTAGAACATGTGAGGTTGAGAGTGATATTTCTCATCCTCGCATTTTCGCGTTTACATTCAAGCTTGTGTTACCAAGAAGCCATAAGGATCTGCATATTAGGCTTCAAATTTTGGTCGCCCTCCTGCCTGACTATTAACTATTAACCCTCTGAAAATTCCGTCTGCTGCCAAGGCTATCGCCTCTTACGACTTCCACGGAAGGACATGTAAAGGTCCCATTCAAGAGCGGGACCAATACGCCACTTAGAACTTGATAAGTATAGGTTTTATACCTACATTCACACTTATTTTAAAACCTTTTTACCTCGAAAGACTAAATAGCTGATATCATGAACAACAACGTTTCAGGAGATTTAATGATTCGTTTAATTTTACTTTCATATAAAAATAAATCAACAAAAATTTGTATAGGTAACTTATGTGTTTCAGGAATGCCGTCTACAAAATCGGAGAATACCTGGACAGAATGTGGAAAATAATAACATGATGTCAACGCCGGCATTAATATGACCGCAGTCAACGAGAGAAAACGTCACACTACAAAAGAAATCACGGGGCAATATGTGGAACTATCAATAACAGATCGACCACGTTACTGTTGTAGCGACTACAACGCCGCACTCTCTCCCTCTCTTTCTCTCTCTACTCGGAACTTATTTCGTAGCGCGGACTTTACTAAAAGAATACGACTGAGTAAAAAGAAAATTTGAGAACATCTCTTTTTAATATTTAAATTCGCGTTTCATGTCCCGATTACTGGTATTGGAAGTAGTTAATTGCAATTTACCGACACTGTTGATTACAATGTCTTATTTCTCCGTTCTCCGTTATTATAATACAAGTAACAGGCCTTCAAATTTTGGTGTTTGAATCCGACCGGCCAACACCAACAGAAAGGAATGAAACAGGATAAGCGTTTATCCTCTTTCTTTTATATCTGAGTCCCTTTCTGTCGGTCAGTCGGATCGTCTGTTTACAAGTTTTAGATAGATGATTATTAATTATTTTCAATTACTTCTTATATAAGCTGACACGTAGCTGCAGGAGACATTTAAGTATATTGTTATGTACAGTACAGAGTTAGGTAACGGCGGTATTCCATTTGTTATATTCTATGGTAAAAAGATAGCAATAATGCAATAATATTGTAAGAATAAAGGAATTTGATAAATAGAATCTGCCATAATACCTACACCAGTTAGGCAGAAAAGATTTCTTAGTAAAGTAGGTAGATAGGTTGTTATTATTAAGTAGCTACTTATTATTAATAATTTGAAATAAAACATAAATTACAGGTTTCTTTTGTTTCATTTTTACCTGAATAAGTAGTTATAGTTAAGTACTTAAATAACAAGTTGATTCTAGAATCACTAGTTGACAAATTTGTTTTGTTGTCTATTCAAAGGCCATATTAATAGAAACACTGGTGAAATTACAATTACTGTAATAAAGCAAATGCTTTTAAAGATATGACAAAAATAAAATCATACATTTTTGGACTCGTTCAAACGCTGCATACTTAGGTACTAAATAACATGTAGAAGTGACGTCACAACTTGCTAAAATGTTCGCAAAGAAAGCTAGTATATTTGTTCGACATTACCTACGTTTATGGAAATGACTTCTTAAATTGTTACTTACTTAATTTGATGGTTGATATTGTTTTTATAATATTTAATACTTTAAAGAAAATGATTTTTTTATTTTAATTTCATACTTTTGAATTTCAACTTGAAACTTTAAATCTTCATATAATGATCCAGCTACATTGTTACAGTCTATGAATTATCGTAATGATCCTAAATATATCTATTTTTTTAAATTAATCTGACCATTATTTGAACTTGTCAACTACCCTGTCTATATCTATGAGAAACATTGCATGATTCGAATGATTGCTCGTAATTTTAACTAGGCGTCTAAAGACCCTAAATTATTATTGCACCATGTTGCAAATGCTTTTTCTCATAATGAAAATTGAAACATTTGAATGAACATTACATTATAATATTCATATATCTGTGATACATAGTGATAAAACATGATTTTATTCTATTCACTTCGTTTTAATCATAGGATTTAACCATATCTTTTGTCTAGCCTGACTTTTACTAAAAAAAAAACTTAGTGTCTGTGTTGCTGTTATATTTATTTACTACTACTAATTAGAAGATTTTCTAATCAGTCACAGCTGTAGATAGAGAAAACGATAGACATCGTCATTTCTCGTGTCGCTAATACAAGATACGGGTGGTATTTATTCATTTATAGAAAGCAAGCTAACACTGATTTCAGATTATATTCAAATCGCCTAAAGGCATCTGACATGACGGGTAGTATTTAAAATACACGAGAAGTACAGGGAGCTAATAATTTTGTATCTCATCTTACAGCATCAGACTTGAACAGGGCGGGAAGTTGTATATGTAGTAGAATTTACGTTTTCTTCATCAAACTTGGATAAATTGCAAACCCAAAATCCATAAATGAGGTTAAGCTAAAGTATGTTTGGCTCTTTCTATTCAATATACGTTAAATATAATTCATAGTACAACGTGAAATAATAAAATGCGATAAAGACAAAATATAATTTAGCTTTAAATTGAAGTATGCTTTAATTTTTTTATCAATAACATGGAAAGTGTGCGAGAAACAAAAACAAATTAAAATAATTAAGAACCTAGTAGTATTTTTTCAGAAATCAAATAGGTTGTTTTTTTCAATCTAATACTGGCTATACTGACACAGCTGTCAAGTCAAGTCAATTTGATTTCGAGATGGAGTGTTGGACGTGTCCGTAAAAATAACACAAAAATCCCTTTTTATTTGTACTCGTAATGCTATCAGCAATTTAATTCCAAATAACAATTACGATTATGTTAGTTTCGTGTAGTGTTTTGTTTAGTTTTAATTCGCTGGGGAAACATGGACGAGGTAAGCTCGTGAAACAATACATCTATCGTGTCACAATAACCCTTTCCATTGCGTGCTATTTTGCAACCTTATGTTTTTCAGGAGCATAACCAAGATGAATTGGAGGAACGGCTGTATGCCATGCTGCATCATGTAGACGAGACGCAGGCTAACGTAAGGACGAGTGGAGAGAGTGAAGCCGTTAATATCGTGGAGAATGCCCAGCGAAGCACCATACGTCGTTATTGGCGCACGAGTGGCGATTCCAACCCGCCGCCGACACAGTTCCAGAAGGTTAACCCTCCAACACAATATCGGAAAGTTAACACACCACCATTACAAAACCAAAAAATTAACACGCCAAGAGAACCTCCTATCGTCAAGACAATAAGCACAGATAATCCCAAACCGAAAGAGGAAAAGAACGCATCGCCACCACCAACAGCTGATTTGTCAATATTCCAAACTCCGCCACAAATTATACAAAAAACCATAGAAATATTGGATAATGATGATGTCACCAAATCAGTTGTACTTGAGTCGAGTGATGAGGATGAAGTTATTGAAGTGGCATTGCCAGCAAAACCAACCATAACTATTGAAAGTTCAGATGAAGATGATGTCTGTATTATAACAAAACCTAGTATTCCATCAACAGATAAAGAGAAGGAAGCATTAAAATTCAATAATGATAGGGAGTCTGCCAGTCCGGTACCGTCTGTAGTTTCTTCTGTGTCTGATGACTTCATCCGTGGGGATTGCATAGCTTTGAACATTTCGTCTCGACATCCAGACAATCACAGTTTTGATTTCAGTCTCCATGGCTCTGATTTGTTGGTACAAACAACTCCAACAAAAAAGAAAAGGAAGAAAAAATCAAAAGATATAAATACATCTACACCCAATGCAGACACACCCAACAATACTGATGTGTGCTTTGCTACTCCAAAAACCAAAGCTAAACAAAAGAAACAGAAATCCAAATCTGTACCTGGCAAACTGGTTCCCAGCATTGACGTGTACGATTCAGACAGCAACCAAGCCAAACAAAACACGTATATTGTAACAGACAAAAGTCTTCCGAGTGCAGATGTCTATGATTCAGACTCAAATCAATCGGAAATTAAAGAAAATGTACCGTGTAAAACTAATATCAATAAAGATGTAAACAGCTCCGAGAGTAGCATTTCTGTTGAGAGTACTTTGGAAGCAAGTACTCCTAAGACAACAAAATCTATAAACGACAAGAGTGTCACTGATGATTCAATTGTTGATTTAACTGACAATGACTACATAACGTTGGATAGGACAGGCATTACTGAGAGTATTGTAATGGCCAATGTCACAGGCTTTGTTGAATCAATGGACTATGGAGATGAGCCTGTAGATTCCCAAGCTCCTGATCCGTCAAAGTTAGGATCAACGAAAATCCCGCCTATGTTGTATGACAATCTTGACTTCGATAATTTAAAAGGCAAAGACAAGGTGTGCAAACGACGGAGGTACTCGCTGACAACTCTCCGTGCAGAAATGGAAAAGTTCTACAATGAGAGCTGGGGCGGGGAAGAGTTCAACCACCGGGAGATACAAAAATATATGTCAAGTAAGTCGTGAAAAGTTGAATAATTCCATTTAAAAACATAGTAATGTTTTCCTGTCGTAGACTCAAAAACATTTAGCGTTGTGTATTTGTGTTGGTTATGATATCATAAATATTATTTGTTTATTTGAAGATGCATTTGTTCATTGTTTTCCTGTCCATTTCAAACAGGTTATGAAAATATTTTCAAATTTACATAATGAGGATGTTATGTGAGAATGAAAGTTTATTAATTAAACGGAATGATGCACTCTACAAAAATAATTAATTTGTGAATGTTTCTTAATTTAATTCCAACATTAATGTTCATTATAAGTATAACATGTTCATAATGAACAAAGTCAGTTTGGTTAATTACTACATTTATTTTTCAGGGGATAAAAACTTGTGGGTTATTGACCCTAAAGATAGGATGCCTGGCCTAACTAAAAGGAGGACAACAACGTAAGTTATAAAGAAATAGAAGTTGTGAAAATTACACATTCAGGTCTATTAAGGCAGTTCAATTAGTTTAGCGTTCAATTGTCATTTTGAAAATTGCACTCCAAGTAACATAGGCGACATGTTCACTATGAACAAACAACTGAGAGGACATTCTATGAAACTAAGCAAGCTTCCGTGTGCTAGCAATCCTAAAAGACACTTTCTGCCAAACCGTGTTGTGCGTTTGTGGAATTCTCTGCCAGAAATTGTGATAAGTGCTCCTAATATAAACACTTTTAAAAATAGGCTTGATAAACATATAAAGACACAAGTGCTGTGATATACACGCATCAGCTTTAAACTGCTAGTGTATTAAATAAATAATATAATAATAATAAAATGCTGCAAACACAAAAATAATTATAGATATAAAGATTGTTTCCATAGCCTACCTAACTATTGGATTCATATAAATTGGCACATTCCAGATTGGCACAGAAATTCATCACATGATCTACTAGTAATATAGTTTTACCTATGCATTAGAATACATTCAATAATGTGGAAATAACTTCTAGCACTATTAGAAGTATGTTAATATTCCACACCACTTAAAAAATAATAACTGCTATGACGAATTTGTACAATAATGAGCATTTGTTTGTGTGTGATAAATCGATTTTCTCCATTGATGAATTAAAATTACCGCCAAATCGAAGTCATCAGCTTTTGCAGTTTATAGTGATGTCCATATATAATAACTAGTTATTAATGACGTTATACTCCGTTATTCACAGCTGTCACTACTGCGACCGGCCGGGCCATCGAGACGACACGTGCCGATTTAAACCTCCTGTCTGTTACATGTGTGGCTCCACTGGACACTATGAGCCTCGTTGTCCTGCGAAAATATGTGTCAATGTGAGTATAACGTTTTTCAAATGTCGCGATGCATTATAAAAACATTCGACAATAAATCGCTTGTATAACTAATTATTCCATATATTTGATCAATGACGCAAATGAAGTACATGGTCACAGACAAACCGTTCCAGACGATAAAAGTGGCAAATGTTTCAGTGTGGGTCTCCAAACCAAATGTACTCGTCGATGTGCCGCAACTGCTCGTCGTGGCCGCGCGTGACGTGCGCGGAGTGCGGCCAGCTCGGCCACCCCGCCACCCACTGTCCCGACCTTTGGCGCCGCTACCACAACACGGTAAACTCTTTGTTATCCAGTTATTTCAATTAATATGTTCAAGATACAATTTTAATAAAATAACAATGACCAAATGTTAATAAATTAAAATGTTTTTTGTTTCAGATTGACATCAACATGCCTTTGGAAGAAAGCCGGCAATACAAGAAACACCATCAACAATACTGCAGTGGGTGTACACGTCGCGGACATTTAGTTCACACTTGCCGTATCACATTACCCTTTTCTGGACTCCCAATCAATTCGCCGTATGTCTCCGTTTACAGACCGTTGTATCTACCCACAGTGGAAGATAACTCAGAAGATACTAATATCCGACATGAGGATAATAATGAGACGCCGTCAAATCAATCGCAGGACTCTTCACAAAATTCCAAATACTCTCGAAATAAACGACAATCAAAATCACCATGTTTACACGAACCTCAAAAAGAATTTAAAAAGAAAAAACAAAGCTCCGAGACATTAGAAGCTAAACAACACAACGAAGTTGTTGCCAGTAAAAATGGTAATTTCCGGAAAGTTTCAACAATTAAAGATGACAATGACTCCATTGATCTAAACATTAATGTTGAAAAAGCACCAGATTTTATTCCAATTTCATCCAACAATCATGACAAAAAGGGTCAAGTGATCCAGGACAATGAAGTGTCAGATACAAGTGATGCCGTCACTGTAGCCAGAATCTACGTCACTAACGATATTCTAGATAAACTTAAAACAGTAGAGGGTCGAGAGTGGTTGAAGATAACTATGAATAAGCATAATGTACTTGTGCAACATGCTAATGAGTCATCATTTTTGACCATTAAAGGGAAAGTAGCTGACCAGGAGTCTTTCCAAAGTGAATTAAGAGATTGGACGTCAACAAAATCTAATAGTGACCGCAATACTAACAGCGAAGTTGAAGCGGATGATAATAACGATCATGCTTTAAGGTACATACCCAGAAAAAGAGAACTAGTTCTGAAAATAATTAGTAAAGCTTTAGATTCACTAAATGATGATCTGGGTGAACCAAAAGAACTTTACAAAAGGTTGACTTATCTCCAAAAACAACACAGAATATTGCTGAAACAAAAAGTAATCAGCCCAGATAAACTATCTAACAGCACCGACGATATGAAAAAAGTTCTCAAAAAACTCAATATGGTACTTCTGGGCCAAGCCGGCCTCGCCAATGGCCGGCAATCTTTGACTAAATTATACGCCTTGCAGCAAAGACTCATACAGCAAAGCGAAAATAAATTGCCAACCAAACTGAGGAAGGAAATTGCTCAACATTATCAATCTATTTTTGTTGCAATTGAAAGAAATGACTACTTGGAACTGCTACAAAAATATCAAGGTATTAACGAAACGCCTATTTTCAGTCCAAAGAGGAATCGTAATAACAGATTCGATTTAGAACACAATAAAGCAGAAAATAATGAAATCAATAACAGCATTTCGCCTCGGTCGCCGAAACTGGCTATGCTAAATTCTACACCAGAGAACACTCCCATCTCTGACACTAACAGTTTAAATAAAGTTCCCTCTGGAACATTGCGTATATTGCTGTCATACCGTAAGAGGTTACAAAATGCATGTCTAAATACTAAAAACCAGAAAACGCGTCGAGCTACCTTAGTAAGGAAACTGCACGCTTTAATAAGTTGCCTATACCGGAAAGAACGAGTAAACGCTAAAACTGCGAAAAAGATGAAGAGAATACAATTTGAAACTCGTCAGTTTTTAACCAATGTGTAACGTACTAATCTAAAACTGACTATCAATATCGGATATCGATATTAAAATATAAGCAAGTATCTCGATGGGGCTCCCGTCTGATGCTTACGGTGTATGGCGTTGTGTCATACGTCGCTGTCCTGGCAAGTAATTTCATGATCCCACAAATCCGTGGGCCAGATTTATGTTTCTGTATACTTGCTGGTCAGGTGTAATAGCACTACTTATGTTGTGCATGTGAAATAAACTTCTTAGTGTAAAGCATTACTTTGTTTTATTATGTAACTATCCCACATGATCATAATTAATTACATATCATTGATCGAGCGAGCGAACCGAGCGAGGTCTAAAAGTCAACTTGGAGCAAAAAATTCATTTTTTGTATGTATGTATTTTTATTTGTTAGTAACGCGATAACTTTCGTAAAGCCTACACTTATTAGAGTGAGTTTAACGTTTTTTTCTCTATTATAGAAGTGTAGCTAAAATTTAGAGTATAGCAATAGAAGCCTAGCACGCTAGAAATGCAGCTGAAGAATCTACCCCATGCTCTGTAATGATGATCCTACATAATCGTTACTAGTAAGGCTTCCCTTACTAGTACCGGGCTGTAGCAGGAAAGTGTTAACGCACAAGTCACAGTCTTGGGAGCAATGTAACAGTTGAGCTAATTCCTATTTCTACCCAATTTATTTAAATAGGTTGGCATTTACAACAAAGGGTACCTAGATTACGATAAATACTTTTTACTACTAATTTTATTAAATTTTCAAGTAAATTTGTTATTGAAATTGCAAGAGCATATTGCATAAATTAATAAGCTTTATTTGGCTAACATAACATGAGTTGATATTTCGATAACTGTTACTCGTCACGTTGACTAACAATCGTTGCACAATGGACATCACTAGTTACCTACAGTAAGCTACGTCACCAACCAAACGTCAATCATATAAACGTCATTGCATTGTGTGATAATAAAATTGATAAGCCGAAGCGAGCATAATCGACTTGTTGATTATATTCAATTTTAATAACGAATCGAAGATTTGGCCAAAAGAACCGTGTTTGTTTGTGCATATTTTATTATGAATTTGTTTGAAATTTTACTTTTAGTCTACTTATTTGTGACACTATGTTTGGTACAATCTCACTGCATAGGGGTGAGTAAACTATTCATTATTTATTTTTGAATTAATACATATAAATCTTCATCTCAGTGCTAAATCGGTTTATTTTTACAGTTGCAGTTTGACAAAGAATATAATCCAAATAATTATTATGATCGCCAGCAAGTTGAGAAAGTAAATGCTGCATTACAAAGATTAGATCATGGTTTGTATGTTTGTTTTTCGATACTATCCTGTTATAATAATTTATAATAATAATAAAAATTCCTACGCAGTTTTATAAAATATATCATTTCTGCCTAACAAAAACTATGAATTTTTTTTTATTTGTTATAGTATTCTATGAAATTTTAAATTCTTCTTTTTTTCAGTTCCCAACATGGTCCATGACTGGCCAGATCCCTCAATCAAGTTCGGCCAAGTGTCTGGGGTGGCCATAGACAATGCTGGCCACCTGCTGGTGTTCCACAGAGCAGGCAATGTGTGGGACTACAACACATTCTCACTCCGAAATGTTTACCAGGCTATTGGGGAGCCCCCTATACCGGACCCCACTATTCTGGTGTTCAATGACACGGGAGATCTTGTTGATAAATGGGGGCAAGATTTGTGAGTAGTTTTATTTTTATTTTGTATTTAAAACATAATTTATAACTAGTTACATACCTACTTACAATATTATTTGTATTAGGTACCTAAGTTATTTAACAATTAATATTTTACCAGCTATCCAAATAAATTATATGTTTAAGCCATAATCTGTAATAACACAATCAATAGAAAAAAGATCATCAATATGTTAAAGAATCTTTGCCATTGGGACATTTTTTAAAGTCTTTTCGAAAAAAGGTTAAATTATTATTAAACCTGTAAAAGATTATGTAAATACCTACATCAACTTCAAGTATAAACAAGGATGTTTATTGAAAATATTATTCTACAGATAAATTAGTACTACCTATTTGGAAAATACAAATTACATATTTGGTATTTGCCATGTAAATACAAATCAATTTGCACCTCTGTTTTCTTTGAACATTTTAGTATTCAATGCTTCTCAGACAGTTTACCTATAGCCTTGTTTATTAAACATGTTAATAATATTCACAACATACTTAATTACGCCTGTTTAATATAATACTATTAAATGTTAAGGTCATTCAAATATTTTGCCAGTTTCACCTACATTCAATTTGCCTAAAGTCATCTTACATGACTTACGACTACTGCCAGCAAGAAGTCAAGTACACATGAATTTTTTCCGAAAAAAAAAAACTTTTTCGTAGGTCTTGGACTCTAGTTGCCCGTCCCGACTTCGTTCCTGTAAAACCGTAATAAATTAAACAACTAAACCTTCCTCTTGAATAACTCTTTAAAAAACCCACTTGAAAAGTAAGTATTAGTTACTGTAGTAGCCCATTACGTAGTTTTAAAGATCTAAGCATAGGGACACACACCGACTTTGTATTATACTGTATGTATATAGTGTATATGTTATGTACTGTATATATAATGATCATCTACTGTATATATGATGGATTATATTTACATTTATGCTAAAACGTGTACAGATTCTACATGCCACACGGCATTACCGTGGACACCAGCGGCAACGTGTGGGTGACGGACGTGGCTCTCCATCAGGTGTTCAAGTTCACGCCGGGCCAGCGGCAGACGCCCGCGCTCACGCTTGGCGAGAAGTAAGTCTCTTGTTATAATTGTTTATGTAATATTATAATAGGAAGATTGGTTGAGTAGTTAAACTTCATGCGTTAATGCTCTCAGCTAATTTTCTTGAAATTTTTCAGACATATCTATAGTTGGAGAGGGGGAAATAAATGCTATTATAGTGTCAAGGAATATTTGAGAAAATGACTTGATATTTTGTAATTTATAAGTTAATGATAATTTAATTTCAATTTAATTTTTAATAATTATGACATTGTCTGTTGCACATTAGTAATGACTAAATGTGTGAATAACTACTGATTTTTCAACCATTGTATGTACCACTTTTTATGCAATAAAAATTATGCATTCATTCAGAAATTTCGAGGAAAAGAATATTTCCCGTGGGAAATACACGCGGACGAAGCCGCGAATAAAAACTAGTTTACTACAAATAAATAGACATAATGGACAATCACATAGATATAGTTAGCCGCAAAGTTCGAGATTCTGCTGATCTACTGATTTCATCATCATCAATCATTGATACTTATTTTATAACATAGGTACTAGCCGCCCGTCTCGACTTCGCTCGGGTAAAACCTAATAAATCATACATCGAAACTTTCCTCAGGAATCACACTATCTATGGGTGAAAACCGCATGCAAATCCGTGCAGTAGTTGCCTTTATCGCGAACAGTCGCGTCAGAGGACTTTGTTTTATAATGATGTAAGGATGCAGAAATAGATAAACATCCAGAATAATAACCACAAAATTCGTAAAATCCGCAATTTTTTTTTTAATTTTGATTAGACGGTTTTCGAATATTGATTACCGAAACGACATTCAAATTCGTAATCAGATTAACTAGATGCTGGTCTCGCGACCTTCATCAACGAAATATTTAGCATTTATTATTGGCCCTGTGCTTAAGTCCGTGAGGAAATCAGTTGTGGACAATTTAGTTCACTAGTGTTTATCCAACTGCTTGTCACTAGATCTGATACCTGATAATTAATTAAATTCATTTGCTTCATTTTGTCCTGAAAGAAGGACATACAAACAACTTCCACAATACTAGTATGTCTGGTCTACATAGGTTCGTCCCAGGCAACAGCGAGGGTCACTTCTGCAAGCCGAGCGCGGTGGCGGTCCTGAAGAGTGGCGACTTCTTCGTGGCCGACGGGTACTGCAACCACAGGATCATCAAGTTCTCGCCCGCGGGCAAGGTCATACTGCAGTGGGGGAGACGTGAGTATCGCCACGTTGTTTTAAAGATGACTGTAAACTTTTGTCAAAATCAAACACCATCCCTTGTCTGATTACGACGAAAACGAAATCAGAAACGGGATGGTGTCATCGCCAATGAAAGTACGGTGCGTAGTTTATATATGAACTTTTTTACCCCAAGGAAATACCAGCAATGTATTCAAGACGAATGAGATAGTGTAAAGCAGACATAGAATTAAATTATCGCACATTTTTTACAAGTACAGTAGGCACAATATGTTCATGAAAGTCAGCTGACCATTTTACGAACAAAATATTATATGTAAGATTTGCGGTGTTACAATATTCAACTCACACTGCAATAGCAAACATGTATTTTTAGAATCAATATCTTTCAAATATGTAACTGTAAACGTACTCACACATGCCGCCTGCTTTGCCGCAAATAATCGCATCAAAATCTCTGGAAATATATCAACCTAAGTAAAAGAGTAGGTCAGGGTGGACCTCACAAACATACCGCGACTAGATTGCGAATCTCCTTTGTAAAAGAGATATTAGAAGCACACATAACCGAAGAGTGTAGAGTGAGATTTGTCAGGATCGTGGCAAGTGGAAATCCATATCACCCTGTATTATCCCAATACATGGTGATTTCTTATACATTGGCAATATTTTATCTACATGCTCAGTCCATGGTACTGAACAACTTTTCGTCTGGAAGCGACCTTGAAATCGCGAAAAGAAAAAAACATCAGCTGATCCATAAATTTTCCACACGTTGGTATTTTAGAACAGCTGATTTTTTTTTCGTGATTTCGTTGTTACCCCCATATTAAAAGTTGTTCAGAATCATGGACTGAGCATGTAGACAAAATATTGTCAACGTATTAAAAGTCACCTGCATGTATGTATATCAACCTAATACTTATTTCCAGAATCCGGCAATGGTCCATTCGTGTTCAACGTGCCGCACGCGCTCACACTAGCCGAAGACCGCGGATTGGTCTGCGTGGCGGACCGTGAGCGAGGTCGCGTCGCCTGCTTCAGACACGACAACGGCACTTATGTCACTGGCTTCAGTTCGTGGCTGATCGGCACCAGGGTGTTCAGCGTGGCGTATTCCCCTGTACATGGTGAGTTTTGTGTTGTAACTAGCGGCTTCTCCCGGCTTCGCTCGTGTAAGACCATATTTAAAAGTAGCCTATGTTATTCTTGAATGTTTCGCCTATTACTGTGTAAAATTTTTAAAATTGGCCCAGTAGTTTTTGAGTTTAGGTATAATATTAGTGTGCAGTATTCGGGGTGCTCTTCAATAATTTCCTTTTATTAGACGATTAAAATACGTTTATTGGAAAGATTTACAGTAAAACAGAATAATTATATTAAATTTGTGCTATCTCAAGCGCGCGTGGACGAGACAGTTTTTCTAGAGAGATCTACCAGTGGTGGGGCGCGTACAACTGATGATCGATGAAAAAGTTGCCGACTTCTCACTCATAGATGGCGATAGTGGTATCATAAACATGCCCCCGGCCTTGGAAGACTCCGACTTCCAAAGTATGACGTCTTCTGGATTTATTCAACTCTCGGGCTGCAGCGGCAACGGGCAGATCTTGGAGAACGATCTTCTTATTATTCCTGTAGCCGTCCGTATGTCAGCAACACGAGAAACTCCGTCCGCACCAGGATAAGTCTTCACGATCCGTCCCAATTTCCACTTCAGAGGCGGCTGGTTATCATCCTTTATAAGGACCATGCTGTCCATGGCAATATCGTTTTTATTCGTCTTCCATTTAGTCCGCGTCTGGAGCTCAGCTATGTACTCTTTCGACCATCGTTGCCAGAAATGTAAACGAATTTGCTCGATGCGTCGATATCGGTTGAGCGCCGGAGTCGTAGATGTCGCAGCTGCTACGTCGTCGGTGCTAGCAGGAGCAGTCAACGGCCGGCCAATAAGGAAATGACCAGGCGTTAGCGGGTTGAAGTCATAAGGGTCTGAGGAAAGAGGAGACATAGGACGGGAGTTGAGGACAGCCTCGATTTGTGTCAAAACTGTGCTAAACTCCTCATAAGTTAGTTTCGCGTTGCCTACAATGCGTCTAAAATGATACTTAAATAACCTTACCCCACTTTCCCACAGCCCGCCTTGGTGGGGACTAAACGGAGCAATGTACTTAAAATTTATTCCATTACTTGTAGAATAATTTATAATTTTATCCGAATTTTCACTCAAAATTTTAGGGAATTCTTTCTCTGCACCTACAAAATTTCTCCCATTATCAGAGTAAATAGTATCAGGTTTACCCCTTCTACTAATAAAACGCTTTAGAGCTAAAATATAATCGTCAGTAGTGAGACTGGTAACAAGTTCCAAGTGTATAGCTCTAGTAAGAAAACAAATAAATAAACAAACGTACGCTTTAGTTAACTGGGCTCCTCTGCCCTTCCGGTTCAGTATGAACAGTGGCCCACAATAATCACAGCCGGTTGTAATAAATGGAAATCCACCATCCAATCGCTCAGATGGCAAATTTCCCATTATAGGAGATAACATTTTGCCTTTTATTCGCGCACACGTAACACACTCACGAACTATTTTCTTTACTAAGTTCCTAGCACTCAGTGGCCACCAACACTCGCGCAGTGAAGACAATAGCAGCTGTAGACCGGCATGAAGTAAACGTCTATGCTCGTATCTAACCAACAGTAACGTAAAATAATGTTTATTACATAACAACACTGGATGTTTCTTATCGTACTTGAAATCAGACGAATTTGACAGCCTACCACCGACTCTAATTACTTTACGATCATCTAAAAACAAATTAAGACCTGATAAACGATTCCATTGCGATTTATTTGTTTTTACAGTCGTATTATTCAATAAATTGTCATAAACGTCCGGGAATGATTCGCGTTGTGCACACTTTACTAGCAATGCCTGTGATGCACGCAGCTCGTCCGTGGTTAGAAAACCGGTTTGTTGTTTTGAGACGCTCTGATGTCGGCTGCGAATGTTATCTATAAATCTCAAAACAAATGCACCTATGCGTAAAAGTTTAATATATGACGAATATCTTTTGAATTCAAATAAATCGTTCTCGACTGGAATGCAAACAAAGCTAACTTTAGTAGGAGGCTTTAACTCAGGCAAATCATTTAATTCTACCGACTCATTATTATCACGTATAAAATCTAAACTGAATTCACGAGACTGTAAAAAATACGGTCCGTTCCACCACAAATTATTATCAATTAATAAATTTAAATAAACGCCTCTGGACAATAAATCTGCTGGATTGTCTTTACTAGGTACATGTAGCCACTCAGACTCCTCTGTTATGTTTTTAATTTTTGCTACACGAGTTTGAACAAATGTTTTTAATAAATGTGGAGACATTTGTAACCATCCTAGTACGATAGTCGAGTCAGTCCAGAAGTAAGTTTTAGTGAAGGACAATCTCAACGAATCTACAATATGTTTATACAATTTAGCACCTACATAAGCACCACACAGCTCAAGTCTTGGGATAGTAAGTGACTTTAAAGGTGCGACCTTTGTTTTGGCACAAAGAAGTCTTACTGTGGGATTTGACGAGCCATCGCTATAGGTACGTATATAGGCACATGCACCATATGCATTCGAAGAAGCGTCACAGAAAATATGGAGCTCAGTATATCTATCTATCCGTATTTAAAACGCAACGTGGAATTTTTTAATTCGCTTAAGCACTTTAATGTACCGATAAAATAATTCCATGATTCGGCAATGTCCTGAGGAACTTCATCATCCCAACTTAGTTTATTAGCCCATAACTTTTGCAATAATATTTTTGCAATTATTATAGATGCTGATAATAATCCTAAGGGGTCATAAATTTGAGCTATGATGGACAACATTTGACGTTTATTCAATTTTGAATTATCTGAATTAAAATCAATTTTCGTAGTGAAGTGTAACTCATCACTATCGCTGTTCCAACCTACGCCTAATGTTTTGTTTTGAGTATGCTCGCCTTCGAAATTCTTTATCGAAGCACATCGTGTGACGTCAGAGTTGAATGTCCACTTGCGGAGTGGGAAGCATCCAGACTGCAGGACTTGGCGTGTTTTCTCACAAATGTCTAGCAAGGTTTTGTAATTATCGTGTCCCGTTATTAGATCGTCAACGAAAAAATCATCATTAATAACGCGAGCAACAAATTTATCTTCACACTCTGAGGCTAGCTGACGAATACAACGCATACTAAGGTACGGGGCTGACGCAGTACCATAAGTCACGCAAGTTAATTGGTAGACCTGTAAAGGATCAGTTGGGTTTTCACGCCAAACTATAAGTTGCAAC
This sequence comes from Plodia interpunctella, assembly GCF_027563975.2. Taxonomy (NCBI): domain Eukaryota; kingdom Metazoa; phylum Arthropoda; class Insecta; order Lepidoptera; family Pyralidae; genus Plodia; species Plodia interpunctella. The sequence goes on from NC_071295.1 coordinate 2,043,467, forward strand.
GACCTTTGATCTGATTGAACCATGACTTGCCTAAACATTTTACAAACATCGGCACAGGCAACATACTTGTACTGACGAAATCTTAATAAAATACCGAATATATCATTTTGAAGTGCTGGACCTGGTAACTGTATATCGTTTAACGATTTATTCGAAGTAGTGACAGCACTAGCATTAAAAACAACGCGTAATTTAGTAGTCACAGCACCTTCCCTATAAACACCGTGGTGTGGTAAAAAATAATTAGGGCTTTTGGGCATATCTATGCGTTCCATATGTCCCAAAGCTTCATATTCACGCATAAATTCGACATACATACGTTTATAATCAGGAGAACGTTCTAATTTACGTTCTAATGAAAAAAATCTATTTTTTGCTAACGTATAAGAATCGCCTAACGAGTCAGCTGATTCTTTAAGCGGGATACGTACCGAGAATCTACCGTCAGCCATTCGAATAGTAGTTTTAACAAACAAATCCTCACACAAACGCTCGTCGTTAGTCAGAGGACTACCTGACTGAGGCATTTCTTCTATTTCCCAAAATCGCGTAAGTTGTTCGCTCAGAGTTTGTGACAAATGACAATGTACTTGATTGGTAGACAAAATTTTATTGTTGTTTATAGGACCAGAAATAAGCCAACCTAACTTCGAATTTTGTAAGCAGGGACCATTCGATAATTGAATCCTATTTTCGCATAACAAACTCCAAAATAAATCTGCACCAATCAATAAATCGATATCTGAAGGAACACAGAAAGACGGATCAGCAAGCTGAATATTATTTGGCATTCGTATGAGGGCTTCATCAATGCATGTCGTGGGCAAACCGTTTGTTATGCGCTGCAAGACAATACATCTGGCCTTCGCCGTATAATCGCATATTTTTGATTTAAAAGTAATTTCGCATAAATGATTAGAGTGCGACACTGATTGTCCGACACCCGAAATTCGAATAGTGGACTGTATAAGAGGCGCATTAAGACGTTTTCTTAATCTATCTAAAATAAAACTATGTTGACTCCCAGAGTCTAACAGCGCTCGGGCTGTATGCATACGATTATCTTTATCAATCACATCCACTAATGCCGTGCATAACAAAACAGGTTGCAGTGGTAGATCGCCTGCGCATGTGTATGTATTCGAATAGAAGGGATCACCGCCTACTGATAACAGCGCAGCGGTCGGCATTGAGGTAGCCTGGGGAGAACTGGACATGGCGTCACTGTTAACACTGTTTTTATTAGAACTATTAAAGTGGAGTAGACTATTATGTTTGCCCTGACATTGCTTGCATGGGCCAAACGTGCAATCTGAAAGTACATGTCCAGATCGTAAACAATTGCGACATAAATTATTTTTACCTACGAATAAGGACCTGTCTTGTACAGATAAATTCAAAAAATTATAACACATATACAAAGCATGATTACCGTTACATGAAGGACATTTATGACGTTTATTATTATTACTAGTGAATTTATTTTTGGAATTACTATTATTTGTTGAGACATAACTATGAACTTTATTATTGGCCTGATTGGTTGCATTATTTGTTGGTTTCGATTGCAACTTGTTATGATTAGCACTGATCATGTCCAACATATCCGCTTTATTCCTAAGAAACCTTAGCAAATCATCTAATTTCAACTTTCGTGACGAATTTAAAACAAGAGTGCCCTTATGTTTTTCCCAGTCACTCTCCGTAGCTAAATCGAGCTTCGACACAATTAAATAAATTAATAAGGTATCCCATGTGTCCACAGGCTCCTCTAGTGTCTTCAATGCACGGAGGTTGCGTAACACAGTATCAATAAGTTTGCGAATTAGTGAGGCCGATTCTTGTTTTATATTGGAAAGAGAAAATAACGATTTTATGTGATTATGAACTAGGAGTCTCGCATTATGAAATCTGTTTTCTAGTAACTCCCACGCATGTTGGTAGTTAGACGCAGTAAATTCCAATGCACTAATAACTTGTAAGGCACTTCCACTGAGTGAAGAACGTAAGTAATGAAATTTTTGAATCGCATCTAAATCTGTACGTTTGTGGATCATTGTAATATAGGAATTTCTATATTCAAGCCACTGATCATACTGCCCGTCGAAGGTAGGCAACTTTATCTCGGGAAGTTTAACATGCGCGCGAGGTTTACTCGTATTCGAACTAGACCTAAAATCACTAGAACTGTCCCCAGTCTCATCACTTTCGATTAAGCATTCAGCATTAGCTAAAGCGCTAAAATATAACGACTCAAATGACTCGACATATTCGTTATCGACTGACTCATCTGATAAGCAAAGAATTTCACTATTGATTTTATTAAAATTTTGATAAATATCTATCGCCGCCTGCATTCTAAACTTTATTTCTTTGATTTGAAGCTTAGATGGGCTATTATTTTCAAATAAATCTAAGTATTTAGAAAATTGAGTCAATCTACCTCTCAAGACACCTCTTTGTTTTTTGAGGTCAGAAATATTTGAATTAATCGCTTTTCTTGAGGGAGAAACTGATCGTGCTGAAGGCACAGCTAAATTATCATCACCAGGCATTTTGTGGGCTTGGAAAATAGGGTAAAGTACTCACGATTTAAGCGGGACTGGAACGGCAATCACCCGACACGTCACTAACCGATTCTGAAATTAGCACAAATAACACAGTTTTAACACAATTCGATTGGGGAGGGAAGGATATTCAGAAGGAAACCTAACCGTTTAACTGCTGATCTGGTTCACACGTAGACGTATAGCGTTGACTAGGAGGTCCACGACGTATAGTATTCGCATCGACGTGGTCTTCTCACGATTGAAGAATCCTCTTCGTCATCCGGCCGCAGGATCAATTTTGTGCAGTATTCGGGGTGCTCTTCAATAATTTCCTTTTATTAGACGATTAAAATACGTTTATTGGAAATTTACAGTAAAACAGAATAATTATATTAAATTTGTGCTATCTCAAGCGCGCGTGGACGAGACAGTTTTTCTAGAGCGATCTACCAGTGGTGGGGCGCGTACAACTGATGATCGATGAAAAAGTTGCCGACTTCTCACTCATAGATGGCGATAGTGGTATCATAAACAATTAGTTTATTTTTCCTCTTTAGGTATAATATTAGTACGGATGTGAAGGTTGTGTGTGAGGATGTATGTATGTTTGTTTGTTACTCTTTTACGCAAAATCTACTATTACGTGAGTGAATTTCACGAGCGTTTTATTTAATTCCGCCGCGGGATGTCATTAGTGTTTATTAAGTTTTTACATTAATCAATGTAATTATTCAATTTTATAAGTAAGTAAAGTACTGGTACAATGTAATTTTTATAAATGTTTAATTTAAAAGGCGTTAGGCTTAGGATGACTGTACACAATTATAATGATGCGATGGCAGGTGGTCGACTGTACGTGGTGAACGGGCCGACGGGCGAAGTGCCGGTGCGCGGGTACGGCATAGAGTTCGACTCCGGCCGCCTCGCGCTGACCTTCGCCCCCAACGGTGGGTTCAAGAACCCACACGACATCGTCGTCTCCGAGGATGGCTCTACTGTGAGTGGACGCTACATTTTAAACATAAATATTTATTTGCTAACTGTTACATGCTATTTAAATGGATTTGTTACATATACTATACATACATGCCACATATGCTTTTTAACTTATTTTTGAAAATAATAATGAGATGAAAAACTTCTGGAATTGAGCGGGAATTGAACCCGCGCCCCTGTCTATCCGAGACAGGTGCTATGTAACAAATCCATTTAAATAATGTGTATAACCTAAAATAGTGTTATTATTTTCAGGATAATCCACTAAATCCTTCCTTTTTCCTTTAAACTCGCACCACGATTGCGTAGAAGGTATTTTTGGTCGTAAATCTGCAACTATATTGAAAATTGGCGCTTTTTGCCTCCATTGGCAATGTTTGTGTACAGTCTGCCACAGAGAAATCTGACCCCCTAAGAGATTGTGTTCACATCACTGGGCGGTTAGATTTCCCTGTGGCAGACAATACCAGTAGTGCCATCTGCGCTGAGAATATGCCCTAATCTAATTAGGTCGATATTTAGGCATTGGTATATAGTTTTTTTCCCAGGCTGTTAAGTGGAGAGGCGTAGCCAAAGATAAGGGACAGATGTCCCTCTCTAATTAGCTTTGTAAATCTCTTCCCCCGCAGAGTTGTTTCATTTGAAAACGAATGTATTACAACTAAACTTAATTTTTATTTGCGTTTTTTTCTAAAGCGCTCAGAAGACTCAGGATTACGATAGCTATGAGAAAAAATTCCGTGCATGTGTCAAAAAAAATTTTGATGTTTGTTTTTATAGGTATACGTGGCTGAACTTGACCCATACCGCGTGGTGAAGCTCGTGGACGAGGGTCTGAAGAAGGAGCGGCAGTCGCAGCCCAACACGACGACGCGGCCCAAGCCCACCGCTACCAGCGGTAAGTAGGTGTGTTGTGTCGTTTTGTATGTCTTCTTGTAACTATTCATCATCGCCGACATATACAGGGTTAATGGTATCAAACGCAAAACCTCCTACAGACTACTTGGGTACATCAAAACTAACAACTTTTATTCTACGACTTTTCATGATTCGTAGGTTTTTTGTTTCATATAAAAAAAACACAATCTACTTTGCGATTCTACACATCTTAACTCTATGTAACAGCTAAGCAACGAGAGACAGTACAGTAGCGTTATGTAGCGGAATCTAACATAGAGTTAACGTTATAGAAACAACATTAAAACATAAAAAATGAAAATTTTAGTATCTATTACGTTTAGACAAAAGTCGTAAAAAATGTTAGTCTCTATGTACCTTATGCGCCATTGGAAGGTTATCCGTTACATACCAGTAACCCTGTATACCAACTCACATACCAATGAGAAGGAGAGGAGTACGGAGAGTTGTTTATTTGCAATGAATTTGGACAGGATGATGTAATGTCGACTAAAAAGCATGTATATGCAAGGAAATTATAACCTTTTCAGAACTGAAAATCTGCGCGGTGGGCGTGAGTTACGCCCTTTCGGTGTGTGACTAGCTTTTGCCCGCGGCTTCGACCGCATTAATTTCATAGCAAAATCTCAGTAACTTTTTTATCACGTACTCTGTGAGACTGGTAAACATATATGATTTAAATTCGCATTTTTTTCTCATCTTTAGTTCAATTTCCAGTTTACCGCTGCGTGTCTCGTCCCGCAAACTTGTCCAATCCCGCTTCCTGCTATGTAATGTAGATATCCCGTACCGTTTCCCACTACGTGTCTCCTTCCGATTTCCCACTCCCGCTTTCTGTAACGTGTGCCGTCCCATTTTCCATGACTTTTTACGTCCCAGTTTTTTATTAACCACAAACGTAAATTACGTTTTTTTTTATTTACTTACTGTTATTTACTACAAAAAGTGTGCCAATTATCAGCTTTTTATCTTGAAAATTGTATTAAGTCCCATACAATCTTTCACCCCCCTTTTGAAGGTTAATTTTTAAAATTTGAAATACGTATTCATTAATTTGTTGTAAACAACCAAAATCCAAATTTTCAAGTCAGTAACTACAATGGTGTAGAACTTTCATATTAACAGTTTTTCACACCTTTTTCTATCTACAAAATTTTAAGGGAAATCGGCTTCGTGGAATGTTATTTTTATTTTTCCCACAGGACCCTCCTCATTTCCCGGGATGAAATGTCTATAAGATGTTAACCCGGGATGAAATGTATCTAAGATGTTAGCCCGGTATATAAGGTACCTACATACCAAATTCAAGCAAATCGGTCCAGTAGATTTCGAGTGAAGCGCGTTCAGACAGATAGACAGACAGACAAAAATTTCCAAGACTATATTTTCGTCCATGAAGAATAAAAAAAAATCCAATGTACAAATTTGACCTTTCTTCAAATTTATTATATGTATTGATAATACGTATTTAATCCATCTCATTTCTCACTAATATTATAAATTATTATACGTATTGATGTGAAAATTGGATTTGAGTGTGTGAGGATGTTTGTTACTCAATCACGCTGGATCTACTGAACTTCGAAGTGGTACAGAGCAGGTAGTCTGTAACTTGTAAACTTATAGCACATATATTTTTATCCTAAATTTCTCTCACGATAGCAAAGTCCAAAGGTGCTCTATAATGCACAGTATAAGGTAATTACACCATTTTCCCGTAGACACAGAAAACTATAGATTTTAGATAAAAATACATGAGAAGAAACGGGATAGAACGCTAATATTTTTGGTTCCTCACCATGTGCTCGGTTTTACAAGGACCTATATGTTGTTTTGTGCGAATTGTTATAAAAGTAGGTATACCAAAAACATGTTATGATTGTAATCGAATGCTAATAAGAAATAGATATAAAGCACGATTAACCAAACAAAATATATGAGAATCGAGCTGACCAGTCCGCCCTGGCAGCACACTCGTTCCAGAGTTGACGCACGAGTAGCCTTTGGCTGTTATTCATATAAAAGTTAAGGCATGCCTAGTATGTTTTGTTTCTTTCTGTCTATGACAAATATAAAGTGCGACAGTGACAAAACATACTTCAGGTAAGCTTTAACTTTTTACGAATAACGGGATTTGTTATTGCATAATGCAGAGCTGAGCGTGCCGCCGGCGCCGACGCCGACGGCGTCGTGGTGGCGCGGCGCGGGCTACGCGGCGGCGGGGGCGGGCGCGGCGCTGGCGGCCGGTCTTGCAGCGCTGGCGCTCCGCGGCGCACGCAACGCTGGTAAATTTGATGAGGCCGAACCTTTAGTCACATAGTCTTTTTGTACCTGTACTGGCTGGTTTTATCCGTGAAAAGTTACTGTTTGCTAAACTTTTTATTCAAATGGCGAGATGAAAATTGAAAATCTAGTACTGTTTTTTTTTTTTAAATCATTTTTTAAATTAAATTACGTTTAAAAAGCATGTATGACATGCATGTACTATAAAAGATTTTATTTACAATATCTAGAGGCGTATGTATTTTTATGATTCTGTGCTATAAAGTTTAAAGATAAATTTAAAAACAAATACACATTTGAACCGAAAAGCTTAGCAAGCGTAGTTATTTTTTTGTAAATAGGGCTGTGAGTATGATTTTAGTGTGAGTATGAGTTTTATTAATAGCCGACTAATGTTCAAAAAATTATTTTGAAATAGAATTTCATACAAATATCTTGTAAGTTTAGATGGCTGAAACTCATGCCACCACACCGCCAAGCACGCGTTCACTATTGTATTATTTTTGTTTTGCATTGATCTGATAATTTTGACTACACGAATTTGTGATTCTTGTTTTTCATAGATAATTTATTTGTTTTTTAATTTTATAATGCTCACGTCCGATATGATTCGCTAAACTACATTCCACATATTTATTTAAAAGACTGTAAGCATGTATTCACTGGGTATTAAATATTTGTAGTCGTTAAACATCACTTTCTTTATTAAATTAATAAATCCCGTAGCTCTTTGCATGGGATCAAAAAATGTTTTAAACTTAATTTTGTAATAGGTGTTTAGTGCGATTTGTGCAGTTGCAAATATAATTTTAATATTTCACATTAGACAAACGCATTTAATTATAGCATTAAAAAAACATCACAATTCGAATTTATTATTGACTCGAAGTTCCTAAAGATCAACAATTTATACAAACATACCTAAACAATTTTATATGCGATTTCATATACGTATGTATACTTACGTATACGACGTCCATATTAGCGATAAGATATTGTAGAATTATAATGATCTCTAATAACCTACGTATTTGATCTGAAATTCAGTTATTAATTTGACATTTGTGATTTTACGCAATTATTCGTAGTATTTATTTTAATCCTTTGAGCGCCAACTTTTCTGAATTATACCTGAAATTAGATTAAAAAATATTTCCTAAAACCGAACGTTTTAGAAAACCAACCAATTGAGATTTTAGTGTTAAAATAATTTGGCGCTCATAGATTTAATATTTAAGCATGTTTATTTTTAAGATCACAATTTTACAGTTTTATTAATTTTAAGGTCACGTATAATTAAATATTATTTTTGTTTCGCTTCTATTTTGTGATTGTGAGTAGACGCCTGTATTGTGATGTAAAATATTTATTGAAATATATTTATTGGAAGCAGCTTCGGTATTTTTATTTTGATGCACTATGCATGCCCTTTTATTTCTGCTTGGTACACGAGTTTGCACCCTTTTTCACAATGTTTTGAGAAGATATTTAGTATTTTTAAGTAATGTCTTATTGATATGTAGTAATTTAAGTTTATTACATTTATGAAGAGAACAACTTCCTTTGTTAATTAGATTCAGCTTTGGCCCTAGTTAGGTATATATAGAATCTGTTGAAAAAAATGTGGCTGCAATTTTCCAGTTTATTCCAGAATCTTTTTAGCTATGTATGTACCAAATAAAAGATTTTATGTGTTACATAAGTAGTAAGTTTGAACGATTTGTATTGTACTGTTACACATGCAGATGTACTCTTAGATATAATGATCGGATTATGTATTTATGCATCAAAAGAAAGTAATAAACTGAACAACATTTGACTACATAAAACATAAATAACAACAATAAATATTTACATTGAAATTCCGTAAAGTACAGTCGCGAACAACCCGCAATCCACAGGTCGCAAAGGCATAACCCGGCGCCGTTGGGAGTACAGTCACGGCGAGTTCAAGCTGCGGCGGCTGCTGGAGCGGCGCCGCTTCACTCGCGTGCACTCGGACGACTCCGACGACGAGCCCGCGCCCATGTTGCCGCCGCAACTCCCCGCCAACGCCTGATGCCACACGCTCACTGAATGCCATATCTAATTTAGTTTTTAAACGTTAACTGGCCGCGAACCACAGAAACTAAAAAGGACTAAACTACTTTAGCGAGTCCGCTGCGTCTATGCGCATCGCCTGTCTCGGTCGCGCAGCTTTTGTGCGATAGAAATGAACGAGACTAGCCCATCTCTTATTATGCATGGAAAATTTTTGTAGTTCACGCTACACATATTCACAGCCATAAAGCAGCGGACCTATTATGTAGAAAATATTCGAGTACTTAATCCGTAAGGCGATAAAGTTGTTTGTAGATTACCAGCATCTAATGGAATGCGTAACGGTACGAGTTTGTTATATGGAAGTGTTCTTAGGTCTGCACCAAACCGGCGGCAGTTGTTAATTTTTCCAGCTCCAGAAACTTTCACCACAGAAATTGAGTGCTGGATTTCTTTCTTAAGTTTAAAACGGTTCGCGGCACTCACTGTTATCTAAAACTGCTAACTTTACCAGATTTGGATATTTTGTTGTGTGACGGAAAGTCGTTCACCAATAAAATAAGAATAAAATATATGGTCAAAATAATGAGCAGCCTATTTATGGTTACAAAAAAGTCACTATATAAGAATAGAGCGAATTTAAAATAGAGAAAGGTTGGGTACCATCGTCTGCGCCAAAAGGCGCAGTCGTTAGGCTCAAACTTGTAAGAGATATAAGCTGATATAAATCGGCCTTGTGACTTATTCATACTGTGTTTTTGAGGTCTCGTAATAGATAGCTATATACATTTAATGTTATTATTGCTGCAAAAATAATATTATTTACTACTACTGACAAGATGGTACACAGTCCAAAATCACACAGTTCAAATGAAAGTTCAACTAAATATTACCAAGCTACGATGAGAAGGAATAAAAATGTAGGTACATAAATAAAGTAATTAATTTAGTCACAATCTTCTTCGCAGGACATTGACGCCTGCAGACGTTATAACAATTAAACTTCTTTTGTGTCGTGAAAGGGTTAGCATTTATGAATTCCCTATTTTGCCAAACTAGGTACTTAAGGAAAATTATTCCTAAAAAAAAACTTTACCTTTATAAAACATTTTTAATTAAACTTAAGAATATAAATTCGGCTTTTTTTTTCATGTTTACATTTTTTTAAATAATAAAATCACTTTCTCCTGGCGATAATTATATGATTCCGGGGAGAAATTTTAGGATCAAACACTGGATGTATTGTGCATGACAGACCTGAAATATAAATAACAGGTATTATTCAACTTATAATTGTTATATATTCTAGTCATATTACATTCTTGTGATTCTTAATAAACGATCTCATACTTCGGCTATATGTGCCAATTTATATCACCTCACATTTATAGGTGCCAAAATGTAAGACTAATATTGAGGTAGGTTTATGGGCTATTTGACAATGAGAGAAAATATATAGATTGAAGTAATTGTAGAGAAACTCATTAACTTCATAAACATGATTTAATGGGACATGTCAGGGACAATGGGTTTTTTTATTTATTGATAAAAATAAATCACAATTTTCTACGAATTGTGAGCCTACTTTTTTTTTTGTAATTTATGAATATGCAAAACATCCTGTTCCTGCATAGTTTATTATTTCTTATTGTAGACTGTTCATTGTCTAATAAATAAATTGATTCACAGCCGTCAAATAGCCAAACAATTAAATGTTCATTGAGTTCAATTAAAAGTCAATGTAAAACTGTATGTTGTACAAATGTATATGTGTAAAGTATTTAATGTTAATATATGTATTTATTTTTTTCCTTTCATTAAAGACACTCGATCAATTGGTCGCAAATGTTGTGTTTTATAATACACCTAAAATTTCCTCGGGAAACCCTCTATATAAAAAAATACGTCCGGTGGTTTTTGAGTTAACTGCGTACAGACAGACAGACGTGGCAGGGGACTTTTTTTTTATAATATGTTAGGATACGAGTAAAACTGCCTGACCTGTATTAGTTACCGTTTCAGGGTTCCGAACTAAACAAGGAACCCATAGCTTTGTAAAGTCTGTCCATTCGTCACCTGCTTAACTCTGAAACTTACTAGACATTTGAAATTTAGGAGAAATATGCAACGTAAGAAACCAGAGGAGATAAAAAACCTTACCATGCTCCAACACAAACAGGACTCGGTCCAGTAATACCACAGTCTCGACTAAAGGCGCGAGTGCCAGTCGAAGTGTGTACACTGTGACCACGCGTCGCCACTTCTGAAGGTCGTCTTCGCCCTGAGCCCACGCTCGTTCACACTTGGGCAAAGTTATGTTCAATCTCTCTGTGGCGAGAGCACAATATCTGAAAAAATAAAAATTCTTATGTAAATGCAATCCATTAAAATAATATAATATTTTTCAAGATGCGCAAATTCATAGCCTGGCATGGCTAATGATATAAAATAGGCTCTAAGTATTTGAAATTGAGAAGTGAAATATGGAAGGAATATGGATTAATATCGTTCATTTGCGACAACAGTGTGACATTTATAAATATTCAATTTTTTGTTTTATTGAAATTCAAACTCGCGATGTCGCGATCTATTTTTCGGTAAAATCGCGGTATTTTTTACTTTAAAAATAGCCGAGTTACGAGAGAATGAGATGCAAATATCACTGTATAGCACTATCTCACTCGGCGATGCAGTTAGCATCAAGACTGTGACAGCTCAGTTGTTGTCTGTTGTTGCTAGTGTGAAGTGCTCCCGGCTTTCGCCAAAAACGTGACATCACGATAATATCAGCGTTTTTGTGTGAAAAGTAAGTATTTATATTATTTCTTTCTTCCTTCAATAACATGGTTCAACTTGTTATCACAGTGTTCGTGAAATTTTTAAAAAATATTAAAATTTTAGGTTATTGATATCACAGTTTTCTTGTAAAAAATATTAATTTCACTTAGATAACTCTTATTGTAACATTGAAGATGATAATTTGATTACACGTTAGCGAAATTTAATTTGGGTTATTTGTAGATGTGCTGATTTTGCCGAATAATTTTAAGTCAGCTTAAATATTTATTTCCACTTATTACACTGTATGTGCTAATAATATTATTTACAGATGGGGTCGAGGACCAAATTGATGTTAGAGTTAGCAAGAAAAAAAAAAGATGATGATGGTTGCGATGTTGTTTCAAATGATACTCGTAACATGGATTCTTCAGATACTCAAGAGAATGAAATGATCGGTAAGTATGCTTCACGACTATTCCGTACTTTGCGGCTTTAGAAACCACTATCATTGACATCCTACAATAGATAGTCTATTGTATGAAGGATGTCCGTGTATTGGTTTTGCATCGAGAGTAAAGTCTTTGATTAAAATATCGGTGTAAACTTTATTATACTTATTCATCGATTTCAGAAAATTCAGAGACAACTCAAAACTATCGCCGCCGTTCTAAATTTACAAGTTCATCGTCCAGTAGTTCTTCCAGTAGCTCCTCGTCATCATCTTTTGTAGAAGGTCGGTAAAACTTAAAAGCTAAGTAACCAAAACAAATTATTTGCAAATTTTGTATCCATTTGTTATTATGTATTCTTTAATTTTCTTGCGCTGATAAGTTTTTGACTGCCTGATAACCTAAAGTGTACCTAAATTTATAACTTTACTAGAATACAAATCATTATCCTCTTATTTATACTTCTTGGCAGATAGCGATGACTCAGTTAAAGATCCAGATTATCAAGAGTTACGTGAAAAATCAAAATTCAGATTTACACTAGCTGAATTTAGTGAAATTCCAATGACATCTGAAAGGAACTCTCAAGAAATAAACCAAAATGAAAACATGTCTACCGTCGCAATAAATGAAAATACACTACCACAAGATTTATTGTATCAGTCAAACATAGCTACAACTGAAAATCAAACTCCAAACTCAAATGAAGATGAAATAGTTTAGACGCCTACAAAAAAGGGAAACAAATGGCCAAGACAGGAAAGTTATTGGAAGAAAAATGTTGCTAAAAATTTGAGAAATTGTGGTAAGTCCTATGTATCATCTAAAACTAAAATAGTAATGCCTGAACGAATACTTAAGCCCCCTTGTAAAGAAACCTGTAAATTTAAATGCCGATCCCTCATTAATGAAACCCAACGCCAAGAAATTCTAAATGATTACTGGAATTTGGGTGATATTGAAAGACAATGGTCATTTATACTTCAGTCCATTGATGAAGTAAAGCCAGTACAACGTTATGTTAGAATTGATGAAAATAGAACTCCAGCACCGAAACGAAACAATAATAATGCATTCTTTTTTACTTTGCAAGGCGTAAAAATAAGGGTTTGCAAGGACTTCTTTCGAAACACTCTGGCAATAAATAACCGACCTATAGAAACTGCACTAAAGAAGAAAAATAAAGATACAAACATCTCTTTAATCAAAGATAAACGTGGGTGTCACTCTAACCATGCCCACGTAGATGACAATGGTGCAAAAGGTTTCATTGAAGCTATCCCTAAAATTGAATCTCACTATTTGCGAGCTAATTCAAAAAGACATTACATTGACGGAAGTAAGACTATTTCGGATATTCACAGAGACTATGTAGAACAATGCAAGACTAATAATGTTGGTTTTGTTAATTATATTATGTTTTATCGAATATTCACACAAGAATTCAATATATCTTTCTTTATCCCTAAAAAAGACACCTGTGAGTTTTGTGAGGCTTACAAAAATAGCACTGAAGAAGAAAAAGAAATGAAGAAGGAAAGTTACTTAAAACACCACCAAGAAAAACTTTTATCACGAAATGAGAAGGAAAAGGATAATGATGATAATATAGTTGTTGCAGTTTATGATTTACAGGCAGTATTTCAGTGCCCTAAAGGAGAAATATCTGTATTCTATTACAAATCAAAACGGAACGTACTGAATCTGACAATTTACGATATTAAAAATCACTTTGTCGAATGTTATGTATGGGACGAATCACAGGCTCATAGAGGTGCCAACGAGATTGCCACATGCGTTTTTAAATATATAAAAAATATTTCAGAGGGTGGCAAACCAGTTGACGTTGTTTTTTACTCTGATAATGCTGCTGGACAGCAGAAGAATAAGTTCACGACGGCTATGTATTTTTATTCTGTGCAGAACTATCCAAATATAAAGTCTATCACTCATAAATTTCTCATTAAGGGGCATACCCAAAACGAAGGCGACTCAGTTCACTCTCAGATTGAACGGCATGTGAAAAGGCAGTTGAGATCTGGACCTATATATACCCCTGAAGGTTTCATAGGCGCCATAAAAGCTGCCAGAAAGAAATCTACGCCGATTCACGTCAACGAAATCTGTTATAGTGATATTTGCGATTGGAAAGCTGTAATAAGTAAAGTAAATTTCGTGCTTCAAAAGGATGAAGATAAAAATACCATTAAAATTTCAGAGATAAAAGTGTTTAAGCTCCTGAAAGATGAGCCTGATACATTATACTTCAAAACTTCTTACGCTGAAGAATTCAAAAGAGCTATCATAATAAAAAAGAAGGTTGATTTTAACTTTCCCCTCAAGAAGGCTTTTGACAGAAAACCTGGTTTAGCTGAAAAGAAGAAAGAAGATATATTTTCTCTGCTGAATGGTAATCACATTCCTGAATACTACAGATCATATTTTGAAAGTTTGTAGCTTTTTATTAACCTGATTAATTAAGATAAGGAGTACTTTTTTTGTCTGAAGACTGAATTAATATAGTTTTTGTTAAAAGTTTATTATTAGAATTTTTAATTTTGATATCAGTATTTTTTCATCTTTGATGATTCTGCTAACGTGCCATACATGATTGTGATAATTATTGTAAGCTTTTTTTACTAGGCCAAGCTTAGTTATTGATTGACTGTTGAATAAAGACGAAAAGAAGTTATATGTGATTTAATTATGTGCCTTATTTTAATGTCTTAATTGTAATTGAAGATCTCATCATAAATATATTTCTAAGTAAAACTTGTTAAGTACTAGTTACCACTATTTTGATATTTCATATTGCTGTTATATTAAAGAAACATTTTCGATATCAACGTTTTATCATTTCATGACTCAACACGATGCAACTTAGTTTATCATCTTCAACGTTACATTTCATTATAACACATCAAAAATCTTGCATATTTCAGGAAAATGGTGATAAGTTTTCTCTTTTTTTTTTAAACGTATAAATTATGGGTATTCTCTTTGTAAACATACGATGACTATACATAATTAATTTGTTCATTAGTTAACCTATAATACGTTCTAACAGAGTTAGGTCGTTCGAACAGTATTTAAAAAAATAAGATCGTTCAAAAGTTTAAAAGTTGTTTCCTGTAAAGTTGGGGTTTTTGAGATGTCACATTGTCGTCGCAAGTGAACGATATGTTTATCTAACAAAGTTTCAGTTTTCTTACCGGTGAAAAGTCAAGCTATTTGTATGCTTGATACTCCTCACTGGAGCATGTTTCAATTTGGGGTCATTGTCCACTAATATTCTTTCGAGAGCTGCTCTGTAAGCATGTACCTGAAAATCACATCAATAAATTAGATATCAAGCCAAAATCTTTACCAGCCTTATTGCTATACAGCCTCCTTCACTGCTTCTTCAATTTATGCAAAATCAAATTAAATATACATTATACAAAACTATCACATCATCTTACACAAAAACACAAGTACCTTCAAATCCTGATAGTCTCCTTTCACCAACCTCTCACAGTAAACCTCGATGGCATGGCAAGCAATCTCTCTGCTCACAAAAGACAGTCCATTATCAAGAGCTGCCAAATATGAACTCATTGGATACCCTGTGTTTCCCCCACCACAACTCAGCTTCATATAACAACAGCCAACAACACATATGTACTTGACTTTGCTGGAGTTCACAAAATATTTAAGTAATAATGGTCCCAAATCTCCACAAGGATGAAGACCCACTAAACCAAAGTTTTCCATTGTCTCTGGTAGTGATAGTTCATCCAGTTGATTGATAGAAGACAATGTGATGTTGTAATGGGTTGGCTGGTGAAGTTTGGATATGCTGTCTGCATTCAAATGCTTTTTCACTGTATATTCTAATTCAAGATCCAATTTTCTGTAACAAAAATAACTTTAGCAATGATAGATATTTTAAAGTGTTAAATTGTTGTACAAATAAGTAATATGTTTGTTTGTAGTTTTAGAAAATTCAAGATAAAATTGATAAATAATAAATATTACTAAAAAAAGATTATGATCTTAACATAATTAGTCTCTCAACATACATACCAAGAGTACAGACCTCGCCTCTTCAGTCAACTGAGTCTGACACTCTATGCCTGCAGCATGGAACTCATGTTTGTATGCCAGCATCCGCACCAGATGCCCCAAGCCTGAGCCAAAGTCAACCACAGCATTACAATCAGCATCTAAAGCTGTCAACTTCACTATATCTGCCATTAAACTAATCTCATGTCTCTTCTTAAGCTTAACATGTTTCAAAAACAAATTCTTTAACTTTGGATGTCCAAGATAATTGGAAATCGGAATCTTACTTTCCGGGTCAAACAGCCTTTTCCGTGACAGACTATAGGCCTCAATTGCTCTCACTAGAGCAAGAAACGACAGGGGTAACATGTGATTTGTGTGTTTTCCAGATATTATTGCTCCAAGGCTTGAGGCATCCATATTTTCAAACACTTTCTGCCATGATTTTGGTAGTTTACTCCAGTGATCGTCAACAAAGAAGTCCTGAGATAGGAATAAATCAAAGTCAAATTAATTTCGAATAGCTAGATAGATTTAGTTATGGAAGTGAATTAAAAAAGCTGTGATGTGATATTTACCAATA
This sequence comes from Plodia interpunctella, assembly GCF_027563975.2. Classification (NCBI taxonomy): domain Eukaryota; kingdom Metazoa; phylum Arthropoda; class Insecta; order Lepidoptera; family Pyralidae; genus Plodia; species Plodia interpunctella. Next base: position 2,060,110 of record NC_071295.1, read on the forward strand.
CATAGAGATCCAATAGCCATTCATACATTTTTACCATTTTTAAAGAATTTGTTAGTACTTTTTTCACGGTTTCTTCGAAATTCATTTTAAATGAGGCCAAATATAGGTAAATAAAAACAGCGACACGTTTCCATTTACCTACTTTGTTTACAAATTTCTCTTTGACATTTTTTAACGTCTGTCAAACATGCAAAAGCATGGTATGCGTGGGGAATTATAAGCAAGCCAGCAAGCGACATACGGCCAGTCATCTGAAGAGTCTTGAAATTGTTTTCCATTTTAAGTCATGCATGACATGATCACCACATTCCAGGACATCTATAGTGAGAATTTCAGAGGCTCTTCGAAAACATTTTAATATAAAGAGGATGGGAATGGAATGGGATGCCATCCATATTGTGATATTTTAATAGGTGAGAAATTAAAAGGAAATACAAAATAAAAGTCAGATTTATTTTATTAAAACCTTTAACACTTCTTGTTATAACTAAGCCTACCCTACTGCTCTTCTCATACTTACTTATAAGTATAATTTATTATGTTTTTACCCAAGCGAGGCCGGGACGGGCCGCCAGTAAAATATAAATGCCATGATTTAACTTTAAGAAAACAAAAAATAACAAATAGAAAAAATATTCTTATCTTACTTTACAATAAATAAGGCGAAAATTGATTGTTCTTATTAGAAAAGCAAATTTGTACAATTTATAATAGTAAAATACTTTTTACACCTACTAATTAAAGGGCAACTAGGCCATGCTTCTCCAAAATATACTAGTTAATAATATGTACATACATATATTGAGCAGAACTCAATCAAATAGCATTTTGTAAAAACATTTTATATAAAAAAATCTAAATAGTACAAATAAATGAATAAAATATATTTTTTAAATAATTACTTTTAAAATATGTGTATTTATGACCCAGATTATTAAAGACTTTATAAATGCAAAAGTTCGAATGTATAATTAAAAACCGAAATTGAACATAGAAGTGCCACAAAATATGAGATACACATATGGCCCCATAGTCGCTGACAACAACAAAGTGGCCCATGCCCATTATTCATAGTTCCACATTTGAAGCGGGACTTCATGGCACGAACTCGTTTTCATTACGAATGCACATTTTGTAAAATAATTGATGAATATAACTAATGATGAATGAATACACAAGTACACAGTAAAAAACGAAACAATAGCTTTTTAGCTATTAATTTGCTCATTGTGACTGTGCATTATTTGTTCTTATGCGACACTACGGTCTTTATGTCTATGGCATTAATGTCTATGGAATGGTCTCGCTGAAGTAAAACTATAAAACAAATGACTAGATCCTGGAATGAAGCGATATCAAGACCTATAATAAGGCGGATACTCCTTAAAACTATTTTGTTGCTATCTTAACTTTATATACTCTAAGGCAAAACTTATTCAAAAAGCACGTGAGCCTTTGAAGTAAGCCCATTTCTGTGTAGGATTCATTTTTGCTTAAACTAAATTCAGTGCAAGAATGATCGTGAACGTTGGGAAAATTCGGGACAGCTTCAGTGCTAAAATGAGGGTAGTATGAAGCGTCTTCAACAAGGTCTATGTAATGATATTTGCTTGCGGCTTGGCGGATTCTCTCCTCCATCGAGCAAGGAGATGCTAATAGAAACCTGTATTTCTTCTTGTTTTTATGGAGTAACATTTCCGCGTTGCTGAGAACTTCGTCAATTTTTGTGAACAATTCATCAGTCGGGCGTGAACCGTACATGTACATAAACGTACTTGGCGCTAAACGGTACTTGTGACCGGTCTTTTGGTCTCGCCACACAGTAGTAGTGCTCTCAAGTTGTAATAAATACGTGGGAACACTGTAAATGTGTGTGGTTATTACATGAGTATGAACGCCGTATACACTTTTGATATCTTTGTGGAGACTGCACGAGAAGGGATAAATGCCGCCTTGGTGAATGAATCCGAAGAATATAGTTAGTAATATGTTGAAAATGTACCAGCTGTAACGGAATGTTTTCTTGAGTTTCCTAGAGGTGGGTCCGTCACCTTCGTTGGGGTGTAGATGGCTGCCGAAGAGGTAGACAAGTGGGACAAGGACAGGGATAATGAACCGTGCCTCCTGGTGCGGGATCAGAGAGAGGATGCCCACAGGGATGACGAGGGACAGCAGCATCAGGCCAGTGATGCTTTGGATTCTCGGCAGCTTGCTGTATTGACCTCGTATGAATCTGTAAAAACGATTTTCGATTTTGAAAAATGATGGAGATTTTCTAGTTTTTTGAATAAAATAAAAAGTTTATTTTGAATTGGTTTATTTTAAGCGGATATTGGACCTTATATGTGACAGTCTTGAATGTAATTAGGACCATGCTCAGATGAGCTGATGAGAATGATAAAATATGAATGTAATTCTAAGTTGCACTTTTATCACCTATAACTAGATACAATTTAAAACTAACACATGTGCAATATTATTAAACATACCTCATAAATAAATAGTGACTTTGTGATAAGAAATGATAAGGGTATACTTCAAAGTTCCATCTTTATTAAAGACCTGATTTTGTAACAACTAGTAGATAAGCCCTCAGCTATCACGAAATTGAGTTTTGACAGGTGATTCTTTGAAATTAACTCACATTGATAACTTATCTAAGAATTCGAAAATTGACCCAAAAATGTTAAAATGAGTAGAGGAGTAGCAATAGGTAGATAAGATTACAGACAAGCTATATACAGACTTATAGGATACAATACAAAGCCTCTTTCTTATACCTAAGGTATGTACTCTCCACACCCTGTCACACTACAGCATGAGTGACATACACACCAGAGGCAAATGGGAGATCTGTGCATGTTTCAGTCTGATGTTACCTCATGTTTCAAATTGCTATAGAGGGAGATAGCTTGCAGCTTACCTGTATGTGTGATTGGATAGGGTACTGAAGGCCAATATGCCTAGCACATTGAACAGGAGTGGCACATTCACCACCAGATGCAGCCACCAGGGATGTAGGCCGTGCTGCTTTAGATTCTTCGTGTCCATGTTGTATCTCAAAAAATTCAAAGGAGTCACAACCCAGTTATCCCAAGACAATCTAATGGACTCTAGTTCCCCCAGAGTGAGGTAGCCATAGTATGCAGAATCAACAAGTATAAATAGTATGACTGTGGGTATTCCACAGAGTATGAACACAAAGATTCTATAGTGGAAATCCTTAAAACCCACTACCTTAGACCCTAGGCCTCTGTGAAGCCAGAAAAATATAGGTGGGATTGCAAAACCCACAAAGGTGGGCCGGCTGAATATTCCTGCCACAACTACTGTGGCCAAAATAATAACATGGTTCAAGGAATGCTGGGGCAAGTGTGTCTTCAACTTAAATAATTTAACTTTTTCCACTGGGGATGTAGCCTTTTCATACTTCTCAGTCAGAAACTCATCATGATATATTATTCTATCGGTCTTGGCCATGCTTTGGGCAACCAATAACAGCAGGAGAGAGAAGAATATCATCTCAAAGGAATTTGAAAAACTTCGACAGCAGAAGACAAAGACTACATATGAACTGGCAAATATTTTTAAACGGCTTCTATAATTTTGACCGTAAAGGACACAGATTTTGTATAGACAATAATCATTTATAAGAGACAGGAGACAAATAAATAATCTTGGTATGACTAGTAAATAATAAGGGGTTTTTAAATCTATATCAAAATAGTACATGGTGTAAGGATTGGCTATGCGGATGAAGTGTATTGGGGGGCCCAATACCATTTTTGGTATAAGAATATTTCTGACTGGGAATTTTGGGTTGAACTCCCATGTTCTTGACACATCCACATTGAGGATATCTCCTGCAAATAGAATAGGATTTAATGTAATAAAAATATTAAATAACTTTGTGGAGCACTCTGTTTATTATTGAAAGATTACCAATTATGCCTTTTCAAGGCACAAAAAAAAACGAGAATTTTAAGTATAATATATTGGCTGGCTATATAGTGCATAATAATACTCGGTAGGTAATCAAAGTAGGTAACTATTATGAGCAATAACTGAGCTATCCCGATTAGAAAAGTATACCTACCTGCAATGACCTCCACATTCTGAAAAAATTCATCTGGGTGGATATATCCTCGTTGCGGAAGTAAAGTTAGTAAAAACCGCAAAATCACTAAAAACCAATACGATATGGGTAATTTCACTGGAGTTGTAAAAGCGATCGCCTTTAGAAGTTCTGCTTTTAAAAACATGTTGCCTACGCATATAAGTGCAAGCGAAGGCGACACCGATATCGGGGAATTGGAGGCTAGGCTATAATGATACCATCATTTTTATCGGTTCCATTTAACTAGTGATTATTTTTTATTTCAAGTACATTATTGTATCGTTGTCCGGTTCGTTTGCTTGCTGATAAGTAGATGTCGGGTCGGTCGGGGACTCAAAGGCTGGCTGATTGACATTGACATTATTCTGTCAAATATATTTTTTTTAATTTGGGATCGGCTGTAGTACAGTGTAGGTACGGTTATTTGCATGAGATTTGTTGGCAAAGCAAACCAACAAATCTCATGCAAATAACCGTACAACACTGTAAAATTAACAGACTGCACCAGAATGTAGGGTATCCAGCAGACAGCAATAGTGCCCATCAGCACTTTTTTATTTTAGGGTCCGCCAGAGCTGATACGACCACGTCGAACAGAGATGGGTAAAAAGTAATGGGATAACGATTACTTAAGGATTGCGATTGATTTTTGTAATCTTCGGAAAGGATTATAGGCTACACAAAAATATCTTGAATCAAAATTAAATTAAAATTGCGGGCATCTTTTCATCCGCATCCAAACAGGTGGCTTTTCATCCGCATCGGTTCAGCCGTCTGGCTGCTACATGGAATTAGTAGGTACTCCGGTTGTACGAAGTACTTACAAAATCCATGGGTTGCTACGATGCCACGGCAAACATGCAAATGCACAAACATTCAGTGTTTGTGTATTTGCAAGTTACGTCTGTGTAATTTTTATCTAAATAAAAATAATAACAAAATGAACCATGATATGATTTTATTATTTTATTATATTTATTATTATTGTGTTGTTAATACATTTTAAAATCAAGAATGAGCAATTGATATTATTGTCTTGACAAACTTGTCAAATTATCAAAACTAATAGATTTAATAAATCAGTTGTTATAGAAATCTATATTGAATACTAGGGCAAAATATATAAAAATATATTTGCAAAGTGCAGATACAACATACAATGATACAGATAGGTAGATATTTAAATATCATAAATCTGGAAATATCATAATATAATTAATCAAATCTGGAAATATGCAATGTGGCATAACATTGTGTCATAATGAAAAAAATGTATTCTTTTATACATTTTTAGTTAAAAGGTATATTTTTTCTTTCAATATCGTAACAATATTATCACTATTGTGTAATTTGTTATTGCCCAAAGTAATTTTTATATTACTTACTAAAAATGATTAGGATTTATTGAGCTCAATCACTTTTTAAATATATGACACAGATGCTTTACAACACAACACTGAGATTTAAAGACACTCCTTAATAATTTCAATCATTGTACAATACAGTTTTGCAGATGCAGACATTATTTTAATAAATATTGTGTTTATTAATCTACAACTTTGTACAAAAACTTGCAATGGTGCGCATATTTTCGTTTGAATTTAAAAATCTTACGATCTAAAATAATAAATACAAAAATATTAAATTTACACACAATATAACATATTTACATACTAATTGAATACACAAAATTATATCGACATCAAATAATTTAGTGCAGATATATTAACAAATTGAGATATCTGAATATATTTGTAGTAGCTTCATCTGCACTCAATCAAGCTAATTATCTCAAGGTGTTTATCAGTTAAATAGTTTTATTACTGCAGCACTAGACGATACATTACATAGTAAAAAATTAGGTGCAAAATGGCCACTCGTTGTACTTAAATAGTGTACTTTAATTTATTCCAAGATTAAAGAAAATAAAAATAAAATTGAATGAATCATTCATCGAACTGAAAAGTACAAATTTTAAAAATAAGAGCACATCATTTACTTAGTGATAATGCGAAAGAATACTGTTCAAATGCACTAGAATTCACTAGGTAATATAGTTATATATGCAACATGATATAGTCAGTATTTACGTCAATAAATCTGTACATATGAAGTCGTTATTATATACTCATCTATATGAAGAATATAGAAGCTAACTTAATTCTGCACTCTTCTCATTCTCAAACTACATTGCCTCACCACCACACCTCACACTAGTTAGGTGTACATAATAAGAAGTAAATGGATTTTACATAATTTTTTACCTCATAACAGTCGAGCGCGAGCTAAACGGCGTAAATACATAATATCAACAAATATCAGCGAATATGTGAGATTGTTAACAAGTGTAAAATTACATACTATTAAAAACACATCTAAGTTCACTAATTCTAATCCAATTTAAACCCTTTATTAAACCCTTTTAATGCAAACTTTATGTTATTTTTGGGCAGATAAGATTTTGTTTGAACACGAAATTTAGTTAAAAAAATGCATTATCCTTATCTGACCTTTAAAGGTAAATGACTCTGATGACAAATGTGAAATTAAATAATGTTGTTTTAAAATTAGGATGTTAACTGCGTGCATACCATTTGTACTGTGCGTTAGTAGTTTAGTTAGCACCAATTTTAATACTGTACTAAACATTATACATACATAAAGAATGGAGGTCACAATTTAATATATTAAAAAAAGTAAATTTTATGCGTCGACATTTCAGGCGCAGTAGTAGTCAAGTCATGTCAGATGCCTTTTGGCGGTAGGAATAAGGTCTGCCACCAGTGTTGGCAGATTTGGGAATCCATAATAAGGCATAATTCGAAGTCTGTCTATAACACAAACTACAAGATACTTCCCCAATAGTGTATAATATTCGTCGCAAAAAACAAAAACAAATAGACACTAAATAATTGATTTCAGTTATTTTGGTTACTATTTTAAGATATGGCAAGTCGAAATTTCACAATACTGTTACTTTACCACACAGACTCAACAAAGTCCAACAAATATGTATTTATTTCTTCACACATTCATTTGCCTTCATTGGCCGAGTGTCATCCCATTAAGGCTGATGTACACCAAGCAAATGGATGCATCATTCTATCCCAACTCTGGGTGTCCAACCAATGGCTGACCATAGCAGTATAGAATGGGCATTCATTCGTTTGGTGTATAAAAATGGTGTATAATTAGAACATCAGAGGCCATAATGCGAATTTGCAATTCGTTTTACACATTTTTTTCGCAGTGTGACTCCAATCCTTAACCAATAACATTGCGGTGTAGTTGTCGTCATTATAATGTCGCACTGTGACTGGTTGACTGTGAAAAGATTAGTTACTAAAATGATTTGAATCGCATAGGATTGATCATAGCATCTCACGATATGGCATTGTGACGCAATGACTACTACACAGCAAAGTGACGAAGTTTCGAGCATATAAATCGAATTGTAAATAGTTTATTACTATTATTTAATAACACTATCAGCAAATTAAGCTGATGCGTGTATGTAAAATTTGGAGATTTTATTTATTGTATTATTGAATGAATATCCGGTGCAATTTTATTACGATTTTCACACGAGATTATTCTATTACACAGCACTACACGAACATCACTGCATATGGATAGTGTCACTCTTATAACACCAGGGCATTTGTTCGCCAAACTTGCACATGTGGGCGTTATTCTTCGCGTCGTACAGCAGCGGGTGGTCGACGTACGCGTCGCACTCGTTGCACCACACCGAGAGATCACACAGCGAGAGCACCAGCGGATGCTGTGTGTTGCGGTAGTGGGATTGCATGTGCCCGTTTATACTGCGACCGCACGCCGTCTGAAAAAAGAACTGCTGTCACTCTGTCCTTGGGTATCCTTAGATCTTTAAAACTACGCAACGGATTTTGATGCGTGTTTTTTTCATAGATAGTGTGATTCCTGAGGAAGGTTTAGGTGTATAATTTGTTATGGTTTTACCCAAGCGAAGCGACACGGGCCTGTTATTTACTAGCGTAAATAACATAAATAAACACAAAATTCAACTCACGATATAACAGTGCAGACACACCCAGTTCTCGACAGTTTCATTGCACTCTACACACCTCACTCCTTGTTCGAACTTCACCGTCTCCGGAATCACATACATCGACTCCAGGTGTGGACACCATGGTAACGGTATCACCGCAAACATTTCACCATTCACTATTGCTTGCATGTTTTCCGCTAAATAATCCACTAAAGTTGCCTTCTCTGTACTTTCGCTTTCTGTAGTAGTTTTAACTTCCGATGGTCCACTTTTACTTTCGCTTGATCCACTTTTAACTTCCGACGGTCCAGTTTTGCTTTCGTTCAGTTCAGTTTTAACTTTTGATGGACCACTTTTTTCTATGGTATTTTCAGTTTTGTTTATGGAAGTTCCTTGTTTGCTATTAGACGGTCCACTTTTGTCTTTCTTATCCTCTCCGAGGCCGCAGTGAATTCCGTCAGAACATGGTTTGTCTATGCTCTTGGCAGATATTTTTTTCTCTATGGACTTATCTCCAGAATTCAAATTTTCGTTCTCATCATCAGTACCACAATGTATCCCATCTGAACAAATAGATTTATTTCCTTCATCATCAGTTCCACAATGAACCACATCAGAGCAAATTGGTTTGTCTATGCTCAAATTCGCCATATTTCTCTCAAGGGATCCGTCCAAATGGCTTCCATTTTTCGACTCTATAGTAATAGACAACGACACATCCGTCGAAAGATTTGTCTTTTCATCTTCAACTATTAGACCTCGAGACGGCAGCGGTTCTTCCAAAACATTCTCTAACGGCAACGCCAATTGGAACTTGAGATTCTTCCAGTATTTCTTGTGGGTTGCTATTACGTTATTGATGGATTCCACAGCGGTCCAATGGGGGGCTGGTTTCGTTTCGTAGTGGTGGTAGACTGGGTCCCCTAGCAATGCCTTCGTGCACATAGCCATGGCGTAGGAGATGCTGGTGACGTTGTATCCGCCCTCGAGGCACAGCACCACGCGGCCGCCCGACAGCCCGCGCAGCAGCTGCGTCATGCGCCCGTAGCACTCTGGTGTCACTTTGCAACCTGGAATATGTTTATGTTCACAAACAAAACTAACGAAATATTATAAATGAGAAAGTTTGTGAGGATGATTGCAGCATTCATTCACGCAAAATCTACTGGTACGATTGTTATGAAATTTGGTACACGGGTAGAATATAAACCTGGATAAATACATAGCACAACACATTCCATAGGAGCGAAGCCTCGCGGCAAAGCAAGTACTAATATTAGAAATGGGATATTGGCGTAAAGCAAAATGGGTTCTTTGAGTTTCGCAATTGGCTCTGTCTACCCCGTAAGGAATAAATACGTAATTAATGCAAGTTAAATTTTTGGAACGGGATCTTTTATTTACTTGAATGAATGAATTATTCTAACAATTCAACGCCCACAAGCCTATTAACACATAAGTAACAACAATTTAAAAAAAACTTAAAACGAATGCTAAGCACTAAACTGACTGATTAAAATATATAAATATATTTTGTTTATATATTTTTTATTACCTCCCAAAGGGTCCCCGACACAGGCGTCGAACCCAGCCGACACGATGACCAACTCAGGGTTGTACTCGTAAGCAATCGGTAGTACCACTTGTGTGAACGCCGCCAGGTACTCCGTGTCTCCCATGCCGCGCTAAAACAGAGAATTATACAATATGAATATAATTTTATTAACAATAGGGTAGATGAATTTTTTTTCAAAAGTACATTTCATTAAACACACCAGTGAAAAACTTAAGTGAGATAATAACAAACTTCCAAAGATATGACAAAAAAAGAACCATTGAATTCGTCCAAACGCTCAATACTAAACGATACTCTAACATGGCGTCACGATTTTGTAATATTTAAATAAACAAACAATAATTAAATGTCACTTTAATCGATCAGTTTTATTAATTGTCTAAAAAGACGCAAGACATAAGTGTCACTGAAAAGGTGGCGTATATATTATATAAATATAAATATATATATTAAATAAATATATATATATTAGGACAAATCACACAGGTTGAGCCAGCCCCAAAGTAAGTTCGAGACTTGTGTTATGGGATACTAACTCAACGATACTATATTTTATAACAAATACATATATAGATAAACATCCAAGACCCGGGCCAATCAGAAAAAGATCATTTTCCATCATGACCCGACCGGGGATAGAACCCGGGACCTCTCGGTCCAGTGGCAAGAACTTTACCACTGCGCCGCCGAGGTCGTCAAATTTTTATTTATTTATTTTAAGTGAAAAAAAAAGCATTTTTTATTATTGTGCATGCGTTATATAAACTGTAACTGTGTTTTGTCATTTTTGTTACTATTTAACAGTATTTATTTTTCGTTTAATAAAGTTATTATAAAGTGTTCACCTTGTTCCACGGCACGTTTACGTTGAACCCCTCCCCTCTGCCCTCCCCCACCTCCGCGTAGTCCGCGTCCGTCGAGTGCGGGAAGAATGAACCGTGGTCGTAACGATGAATCGACATGTATAGGATCTGTGGAAAAAGATATTGATTAAGAAACTATTTATAAAATAACAGACAGTTTCACTTCGTCACTCGTATATTCGATTTGAATATTTTCAACACACTTGCTTAAAATGAATTTAGTTTTACTCAGTATTATTTAATTTAAAGGACAGGTCCGAAATTGTAGTAGTTTGTAGCTGTGATAGAAATATAATTTATGTTATAGTATAATTTATGGTTACTGTGTTGTTAACTTAAAATATCAAAAATTTCATAGACGAATGAAACACTAGAAGCACCATCTATACTAGACACAGAACATAACTAACCTTATCATCTTCGTAAGTAATCTTCTGAGTCCCGTTGCCATGATGCACGTCCCAGTCCAGGATCAGCACCCTCGTGAGCCCGTGTGCGTGGAGGGCGTGGGCGGCGGCCGCGGCGGCGGAGTTGAGCAAACAGAACCCGCTGGGGGCGTCGGCGTCGGCGTGGTGCCCGGGCGGCCGGACCACGCACACGCCGCTGCCCACCACGTTGTTGAGGACCGCGTCCACCATCTGAACGAATAAATTATGACCTCAATCAACTAACAATATGTGGCGTTCCAAGTTTTGCGGTTTTGATTTAAGGCTGTATTTAGATTGATCACACGGAATATAAAAAAAAACAATTATCATTTTTCACATTTGTCTAGGATTGACCATGGTAGAAATTATCAATTAGTAGGATAATTTAGAAACAACATTGGTTGTTATTTTCTTTATTAATATGGCAAGTCAGTTTGACACTTCCTTCGGTTCTTCCGGTCAAAATAGACTTCACTTTAATTTTTGTCGTGTCGGAAGTCATAGCTAACTTCTTAGCGTTCACGTTTTTCGGTGATGAATGCATAATCCGAGCGCATCAAAAAGGTTTTCGTGCGAAATAAAGCAAATAATTAAGCCACCAACGGTAATAAAACTAACTTTCCAAACTCCATTACTGCTGATATCGTCATTTTGTATTCGAGAGGTCAACCGGCACAGTGAGTTATGGTGAACACTGGTCGGATCCTAACGGAACCGTGATTCGGTTGGACCTGCTGAAGCTGTCGACGTTTTCAAGACCAGCCCAAAGGTGCGCCAACAGTAAATATTTCGGCTGTTCATATTCATAGAAGTAAAAATCTTGTAGGGTATATCGTCCTGCGCAACTAGGGTGTGGTTTCGTATAAAAATCGTCTTTCGTTTCTCAGATAAAGCTACAGTCCAAGAACAACATTTATTGGAAAAAAATATTCAACGTTCACATTTACAAAAATCAAATAATAAATATTGGGAAACAGACATTGAAATTTTAAACTGTAATAGCTAGAGTTCTACTTACTAAATATACAATTGCAATTTTCTCACGTTATGTACATGATTTAGAGGCGTTTATTGTATGAAAATTGCCTTAAAATCAATGTAAATAGCAAAATGCCAAAAATTAGAATCTGTCCAGTGGTACCCTTTTATGTTTAACACGTTATGTGAAAATACTCCTCTAATTGTAATAAATATTGTATCTTGAACTTATATCAGAAATTTGCAAAACATACTTATATACATAGTACTGCAGACAAATTGAAATATTCCTCGTTTGGCTACATTTTTAAAGAAAATATTTGCTATCCAATGGCGTGGCATTTATAGATTTGCAATTGACACACCACACGAAAAATCTAAAATTTTGTTAAAATGTATAAAGAATGATGATGTAAAAAACTTTTCATTCTTTAAATATTTATTCCATGTATTTTCAAGGTAATCTTGAATGGAAAACTCAAATAGATTACCTGTATGACACAGCCGGCAGCCACAGCCGCACTTTCTAGAGAGTCCGGATGGAAATATATAGAATCGTAATCCTCACGCTGGTTGTTCAAATCCCTCAATTTTGTAGTTGCCAACTCTTTTAACCTTAAAAAGAAATGGTTTCTGTCAGGGTCAAAAGTTTCACAAGTTTCTTTCACCGCTGAAAGTAACTATTTGTCAATTTCAACTTGATAAATAAATAAAGAAAAACGGGCCTTGACGGACGGACAACGAAGTGCCTTAATAAAGCTTTATTGAGATAAACATAATCTCACTATATAATCTTCGCGTGTTCGGCTTTCATTCGCGATTTCTCTCATCGCGGCGCCCCAAGCACCCGTAAAAGTAAGTCTTTAAATTTTGAAGATTTGTTTCTTATTTTATGCCTGCCGAAGTCAACCCTCTTTGGTAATGCAGTTGTTGCCTATCAGCTGTCAAATCCGTGTCCCTAAGTCGCCTCGTACGTTTTCCACGGGTGGATATGAAACCGTAATAATATTATATCGATAATAAAACACGAAAGAAGTATATATATATATCGAAAACAAACAAAAATAAACATATCTTTAACCTTTTCAGATGCTTCGGGGAATGGACAGCCAGGATCTGTTCTTCCGAAGCCCTGGCGCTTTCGAGGATATGCAGCCGAGACAGCAGACCGAAATCGCGATGGCGTTCGTGTATCCTCATGATGCGTTCAGGGCATTCCACGTGGTCACTGCAAGACGAGGAAGTTACAACGTAAATATTTCCTTCATGGGATAAGTCCAATATCCATAACATGTGTTCTTTGTACAGTCGATAGCACATCAAGTTACCCTGCATGAACCTCTATGGCGCGCTAATAGCGACGAGTTTGCAATGAATTTATGTGTAGGTTGATGTGTTGACTGCATAATAAATATATATTTATTGTGTATAATTACAAACAAAAAAAAACAATAGTTATTATCTCACATAATTATTTCTGTCAATACTTTAGTGGATACGTGAATATTATATTTTTATTAACAAAGCATGAAGATATACTACTTTTTACAGCCAAAAAAAAATATCGTCGCAACTTTTTAGGTAAAGTTGGTACGAAAGTGAACGAAGGGTTTAATATTATATGATAAAATTTAATATTATATGATAATATTTATTGTGTATAAAGTGAACGAAGGGTTTAATATTATATGATAAAATTTAGGAAAATTTAGGATCAAACTAAAAATCGTGACAAAAACGAAGAAGTTATAAGTAAAAAAAAAATAAATTAAATACCCAAAACAAGGTATAGTTTGAATTATGTATGGCCTTATGACGTTTTAACCGGGAACTTGAAACATGCACATCTCGGTTATCATTAAAGTTAATTAAAGAATAAGTAATATTAGTGTTCGATTTTGCTCGAGTAGTACATAAATTGTGAATATTCCCTTGTAACTCAAAAACACATGAAAATATGATATGGTTACATCCCGAATCTCCCTCATTATGGCGTTTTTCCGGTTTCTTTCGCAGCGATAAAACGTTAATTCGGGCGTTGACAACTTACGGTTCACAAATATTCTTGTGTTTCAACATGGCTTCGTCGTATATGTAGCCGACTGAGTGAAGTGGCGATCTCAACTCCGTCACTGCAAGAAAAATATGTATGTAATCTTGATTTGGATACTTTTTTTGCACAGAAACGCCATCTACTTTATCAGACTCTTCAACAAAATCCTATGGGAATCGCGTACTTTCGGGATAAAAAGTACCCTACGTGTTAATCCAAGGTATCGCTACCACAACATCAAATGTCATAAAAACTGGCCAAGCTGTTTGAGCTTGAAAAGTAATAAACATACAAACGTTCGCCTTTATAATATTAGTGGGAGGGGATGGGATACAGTATATTTTTCTAATTTCGTAAGTAATTGAAATTAACATTGATTCACTTTTTTGATTCCGTATCATGTGATAAATAACATGTCAAAATTCCTGGCCTCATTTGAAGTCGGTTCCACTCCAAGCACCCGCAAGTTTTCATGTCCTTTTACGCTATAACGTCTCACCGCTCTCTCTCTTTCAAATCATTTCCTGTTCCCAAAATTAAACTTTACATTTTTGAAGAGTTCGCCGTGATTTTACAATTATCCGTTTGCCCGACGACTATCTTCCTTGGGAATGCTATTGTCTATTGTTACTTATCAGGCTATGTGTCTCTTAGTCGCCTCATACGATATCCAAAAAATAATATAGTGGTGCTATTTTGGTCTTACCTATCCTCAAGTGATTCAGCCTTCGAGCAATCTCCTTCTTAGTCTGATCATCCTGCAACGGATAGCAGTCCCTCGTGGCGAAAGTCTCCGGCCTAGTTTCGTCTCCCTCCCACCTCAGCGTGACCACATGCTTCTCTTTCTTGCCGTCGCACACGTTCGGCACCGAGTTGTCGACGCTGTACGTCTGTTGGTAGTTGTAGCACTTCCAATATGGCTTGTGGACATATATGCAGTTGAGTATGGATTCGCGAATTCTGTTAAAATAAAATCGTTAATTAGTGTCATTTTTGTTTACGTTGCTTTGAGTTATGTTAGTGCTATGTAGTTTCTAATGGGTCGTTAGTTTTCTGATACTGTAGTAATTGATTACTGTTTACTCTATTTTATTATTGACAAATAAAACATAGAAACAATCTATTGACTACGTAGAAAGAGAAATCTATAGACATCTATCTCATTTGGCTACGCTAGTCTAGAAATTAGGCATTTGCAGACACTTCTTTACGTCAAATATAGAGCTTGTTTCACCGCTGGCTGCTAAACTACAGCCAAACCTATAGTGTTAAAAATTGTGTTTCACAAATCTTGGATAAGGCTAACTGGCTAATCACATCAGAGTTTTATCAAGTTGTTTAGTTTACATGTACGATAAAAAAATTATATTTTATCTGAAAGTATTGAGTGGCTTTATTTTTCTCAAAAAGCTACAAACTACTAGCGATCAAACTTACTCATCGCTCGGCTCGGCGATCGTCTGCAGCACAGGCGGCGAGTGTCCCAGCAGAGTGCGCAGTGTGAGCGCAGCGCCCTCCGCCAGCGACGCCAGGCAGTACCCCCCCTCCAGCACCACGCACACAGACACACACACACACGACAGCAAGTGGAGCAGCGTCGCGTAGCAAGCCGGCGTGATCTCCATTTCGCCCTGGGGTTACCGTGCAGACAAGTGTTTATCGCGTGGACAGGTATTATCATAAGTCGTCTTCATCATACAGTTGGGCCGACCCCAATAATTGGAAGAGGCAAGGAATGTAGAGAAGTTCTATAGTCGTATTCCTCATGAGTGAGGGTCGTGGCCACTATGTGGAATGTAATGTAGTAAATGTCTGCAATTCCTTCTCCATTACACACAAAAGCCGTTTGATGACTTCGCCAGGATAAAATGGTGGTCTATTAAAATTGCTGTACAATATATACATGAATATATACATGAGTCAGAATGGTATACAAACTCATATGGCGCGAGTAGGATTCAAACCTGGGACCTTTCGATTCACAGGCGGGCTAAATACCATGATATTCCCGAAAATATGTATAAAGTAAACGCTGTAAGTTGTTGCACACCAACACAAGGACGAGCAGAGGGCGAAGTGTGGGTTTGCATTTCACTTCTCATTATCGAATCGATTCGAAGTGAGTCTCAGCGAACCAATCACAATGCGGTGTGGTTGTCGTCGCGTCACAATGGCGCACTGTGATCACGTCGCGTCACAGCTGCGTCTCACTTCGAATCGATTTGATGGTGAGATGTAAAAAGCAAAGTCGCACTACGCACACAGATCCATGCATGTATGGATGAGTGAGATGCGAATGTGATACCAAAGTTGACGTCATAATCGCAGTGCGTTCAGTAATGTATATGGCGGCTTGCGCTGTGTGACACACTACCACCTGTTAGATGAACCTCAATCACGCAAAATCTTCTGCATGGATTATGATAAATATAATCGACATAAGGTACTTTAAATTTCCAAGGGAATGAATTATAAACTTATAATTCATTCAAGTTATCACTACAGTTGACTTTAGAAATGAACAAAACGGGCCAATAATCTTGTGTTCTGGTTTCAAAAAAAAAAAAAAAAACAAAAAATTTGCACGATCATAATACAACAAAAAATAATAGTTTTATACTATGTAAAGCAGACGGCCCAAGCCCATTTTATCGAATCATCATAGCTTGGCGGAAAAGCGTAAAAATATTAGGCCCGGGAAAATATTTCATTGATTTTTTTTTTAAACACATTTCATTATATGGTTTCTGCGAATGATTTTCCCTTGATTAACTGCTACAATCTGCATAGGAGAAGACTCTGGTGCAATATATGTCTTTCTTTCCTCTCAGACCAGCGTGGAAGCACCGTTTTTATAATTCATATAAAAATGCATTTCCCGGACCTAATAAATCATAATTAATTTTCACCTTTTCATCGCCTAACGCCGAATCGTAACCGGCCGAAATGATAACCAACTCGGGCGAGAACTGAAAGAAAGAGATATAGTACTATAATAAAGTTAGAAAGAGATGGTATACCTCGGGACATCCAATCGCCGCGTCGTACCCCGCTGATATTAGTATCAGCTCCGGTTGGTACTAGCAAGAGAAAAATAAACATTGAATTTTTGATCATCACATTGGAACAGGAAAGTCAGTATGTAGGAGTATGAACGAATTGCCTATAATTATATTGTACACAGTATAACGAAATGGACATTTTAAATATGTTACCTATTTTTCATAATTCAAGATGTTATACTATTGTAAGCGGTATTATAGATTTTTTTGTCGATATAATGTGACAGAGTTGTAAACAACATTTCAGCTGGCAAGATTATTTTTGTGTATTTTCAAATTTAGTAAGCGCAAGCAACACACTTCAAAGTACCACTTATTATAAAAGTAGGCAAATACTGTAACATGAATTGGATCCCATGGCCGCCACTTCACATTGATCAAAGAGTTGGTTTTGTAATGATGATTATCTTTACAAGTTATTATTATGTATGTTCGATTGTGGAATCTTGTAACTCAATTTTGAAGCAGATATCTTCAACCGATTGAGCTGAAATTTTGTACACACGTTTAGTTTGGGTGACAATGCATTATTAAGATAAGCATGACCGGTTGGTGCACCTAAGCACGGCTCCCGACGAGGGAACTCCACTTCCGGTTTACTTCACGGCCATGAGACTCTTTAGTCAAGCATTGAATACCGTAAGATCAAATATCAAATATGTCATTTTTGCAATAATAACTTTATTGTTATTACATGCAAATAAAGGAAGATAACAAAAAGGATTTTATCTTATAATCATAATATACAATCTCAATATACAATGTTTCTATTTACATGAAACTACTATAGAAGTTGGTGGTACTTTGTTTATACAAATGAGAAAAGTGTATATATTAGAAATTGATTAGAACTTTTGAATTATAGAGCTTTTAAATGTATCACAAGCATTTTTACAACTTCCACTTTTGAATGATTAAATTTGTTTTCCAAAATTTTTTCTATTTGTTCATTTTTGCAAGAGTATTTCCTTTTTCTCACATTTTTAGATAATTTTTCAATTGCAATGAAGTTTGCAATAGTTTCTTTGATGAGCTCCTTGGTCAAATGGTACACACCAGGAAACCAGCTTCTCAATAAATGAATTAGTTTTATAATGCCATGCCTTCGCTGAAACATTTAGTCTGGGCACATTCATACTATCTAGTTTGTGGCAACTCCAAAAACTGTGTGGGAATTCTGGTGGTTTATTATAAATGCCGATAAAGCATTCAGAGAACCAGTGTGCAATATCAATACTGTCCGGATCCTGTAGACTGGTCAGGAGCTCGTTGAAGTATCTCACAATATGGAGGATATTGTCTTTTAAATAGCTTAAAGCTAATATATATTTAATTTCTGTATTGAAGATCATGTTACTGCCGTATTTTTTCATACAATTAATTTCTTGTACTTGCCTGGAAATTACGAAATTATTATCGCTTAATAATTAACTGGACCATTATAACAAATGAACAACACATTATTTGATAGAAAAATATTTTGAAATTATTAATATCATTAATATTATAAGCTCGAGCTTGGACATGTGTAAGTATGTTTGATACTTATCATACAAAACTACTGAATAGATTTCAATTAATTTTGGTACACAGTAGAAAGTAACCTGGAATAGCACATTTTTTTCTTGAAGTTACCATGGGAGCAATGCCCTGAGGCGCAGCTAGTATATACTGTGGTCACTAAATACCAACCTGTAAATATTTTTTGCCAAATGAAAATTAGAACCTTGAACCAATGTATTTTCAAAGTATGATAGCAAACTCATCACAGTGTTTATATCAAAGTCTACTATACATACATTTGGTGCCATATTGATATTATTTTCCGATGCATATTCCAAAATCAACTGAAACATCATGTCGTAGCTTTATCTGTACACAAGCAGAAAACTAATGGAAAAGTTTTGTTGCTATCATCCAAAACGCTACCATGTATAGTGTAAAAGTAAGGAAACAATCTAATATCCAATATCTGGAATTACTTAAAATTGTCACTGCATTCAATGTAGACATAATCAATATTCTTTTATTACAATCATAAATCCTTTTATTATAAAATTTTCTTCATTGATTTTGGTTCGAGTTTCATCAAAGATTCAAAGATTCAAACATTTATTTGCCAACTATGAGTCATAATTACAATACAGGTGTTATGTACAATTTTGTTCTTATCATAGCAACTCAGCGAGTATTGCAAATGTAGTCATTACAGTAGTATATTTTATATAAAACAATGTTAAAATAATTGATTAATAGATAAAAATTTATAAAAAAAAAAATTATTTAATTAATTCATATTCAAATACATATATTAGACACTTAGATTATTTATGAATACATATTAAATACTTTAAATAACAATTACAATTCCATTACATGTCAAGGTATTCCTTTACTGAGTAATAATTTTTTGATAGCAGAAAGGATTTTAAGGCATTTGAGAACTTTTTTAAATTATTTTCGTTTTTAATAAATGCCGGTAATTTATTATATATTCTGATTGCCATATAGTGCGGACTAGTTTTTAGCATCCTTATTCTAGCTATAGGCAAATAAAGTCTGTCTTTATGTCTGGTGTTAATTTTATGTGTGTCCTTTACTTTCATAAAAGAGCTTAGATTTTGATGAGTAAACATGCAGATGTCGTATATGTATATAGATGGCAAAGTTAGTATCTTAATTTTTTTGAAATAAGGTCTACACGATTTAGTATTATCTATTTGAGCTATAATTCTGACACATTTCTTTTGTAACAAAAATAGGTCTCCTACGTCCGTACTATTTCCCCAAAGCATTATCCCATATTTAAGTTGAGAGTATGCATATGCGTAATACGCGGATAACGCTGCCTCTGTGCTAGTGCTCTGGACCAGCTCATACAGAGCGTAAGTAAAACTAGATAGTTTTGACTTCACTAACTCTATATGGGCTTTCCAATTTAGGTGAGTATCAATGATTATGCCAAGTAATTTGAATGTGTCAACGCATTCTATTTCCTGGTTATTTATGTTCAAATTAATTTTTAAAGGTTTTTTTGTATAGGGTCTAAATTGTATAATTTTCTATCTATATCGAAATGCACATCAGTAGTTGTCTCAATGATGTTGTAGATGGTAAATGCATTAATAACTCAGGTGTTACAGTGTCCTTACTATTTTGAATTACTTCTAATGGGTTATCAGCAGAAATGGCTTCAGCTTTAACTTTTTCCATAAACTCTGCAATTTTTTTCTTGAAAGGGTCAGGTTCTTGGTTGTGTTCGTGTGATATTTTAATTAAAATGTGTTTCTTTTTACTTTCCGCTGAAGTCATTGCAGTAGCTTTGCAAGTATATTTTAACTGCCGATCGCAAGCCCAATAACACATGTTAGCAATAGTTTTTTGAACTATCTTAATGTAGCATATTCGGGTGCCGAAATGTTGGGAAAAATAGTTTTCCATAAGATAAAAAACTTCGAAAACTATGGGATACGTCTTAAGCTGTAAATTTTCGAGCCAGTAAACGGTCGAAAAGAAGCTCGGAACACTTCACACGTGAAGACTTATTGAAATATGGACTTCATACAGGTAAGATCTTCAGTCAAAATCAAGTTTATATCAGTTTATGACCACAGTTGACCAAATAATGGAGAACATAACCTAAAATAGTGTTATTATTTTCAGGATAATCCACTAAATCTTTCCTTTTTCCTTTAAACTCGCACCACGATTGTGTAGAAGGTATTTTTGGTCGTAAATCTGCAACTATATTGAAAATTGGCGCTTTTTGCCTCCATTGGCACTGTTTGTGTACCTTAGTTGTACCAGTAGCGCCATCTGCGCTGAGCTTTGTGTAATATACCCTATTCCCCAATCAAAAGAAATTAAAATTTTACGAAATTAACAAAAAACAAATGTTTTGATTTTTACTTTTCTTTGGGTCATTTATCCATTTGCATAACATGCCTTCGGCGCCAGGAAACCCGTGTGCTATATGATAATTTGTAAAAAAATACTAGGCAATTCTTATGAATCGTATGCGACCTAAAGACAAGTAAGACTTGGGTTATTTTAATTTTTTTAGGTTAAAAAAATAACAAATATTTTATTCCTTACCCGAATTATGCGAAACAATACAGTACAGTCAGACAATAAAGTGACGAAAATAATCGAGAGCGCTGTCTCCTGCCGGTTAGCAATGCCTAGTTTATCAACCTATCTTTACCATTCTATATGGCATTGGCAAAAAAATTGTAGGCACTTCGTTAAAAATCCGTTTTCACTTTATTGACAGACTAAAGTACAATATGCGAAAATAATACCGTGCGAAACGTTATGTTATAAAAATATGTGAAAAGAGGGGATCTTTCACTGACCTCGAAAGCCATGGGTAAAAGCAGTTGGTGCCAAACGGCGAGATAGTCCGCATCAGTCATCCCGGTCTTATTGAGGGGCACGTTGAAGTTGTGTCCGACGCCGCGGCCCGCGCCGGCGAAGCTGCACTCGGCCTGGCGCAGGCTGGGCCAGAACGACCCGTGCTCGTAGCGGTGGACGGAGAAGTATACCACTCTGCGGGTGGATTGTCTCGTTCTCATTGTAATACTATACATTGTAATACATTGTAATACATTGTAATACATTGTAACACATTGTAACACATTGTAGTACATTGTGATACATTGTAATACATTGTAATACATTGTAACACATTGTAATACATTGTAATACATTGTAATACATTGTAACACATTGTAACACATTGTAGTACATTGTGATACATTGTAATACATTGTAATACATTGTAACACATTGTAATACATTGTAATACATTGTAATACATTGTAACACATTGTAGTACATTGTGATACATTGTAATACATTGTAACACATTGTAATACATTGTAATACATTGTAACACATTGTAACACATTGTAACACATTGTAGTACATTGTGATACATTGTAATACATTGTAATACATTGTAACACATTGTAATACATTGTAACACATTGTAACACATTGTAACACATTGTAGTACATTGTGATACATTGTAATACATTGTAACACATTGTAACACATTGTAATACATTGTAAAACTAATCTATCCTACCTTCTTGCATGATAGCGACTAGCACTGTTCAAATGAGATTCTTTAGGAATTTCATCTCATCAGTGGTCGTTTCGAAATGCCAGTAATTTGTAGCTTTGAGAAATACAATATAATTTAAAATATTTGGCAAGGTGTGCCTGTGAAGGAGTTTCAGAATGCTTTAAGAATTGTGAAAGATTGTAACAGATTTTCGAATTTATAAAATTAATTTATTAAATAATATAGATATCTATTTTATCAAATGTGTTCTTGTTAAACATTGGTGCCAGATTTAATTCAACTCGCCTGAAGGCATTCTTAACCACTGGACCATCACTGTTTAAATTCTTGAATGAAATAGTGCCCAAATGGGTGGATCGATCACACGTCTGGTACTTGCACTGGCGTTCCCAAATAGGAGAAGTGTATTTTTTATTTATTTTATCGAATTATTCTACAGTGTAATATTTTATGGTGACCCAAAACCCAAATGATTTCGTATGTGCCTACCTGGGATCATCATAAAACATTTGTTGCGTCGCCTGCCCATGGTGTACGTCCCAATCGACTATCAGTATACTGAAACAAAGATAATCTTTAAAAAAAAAAAACTAATAATTTAACTTTTTTTTTTTACTATTTATCAATGATAATTAGGGATTGTATAAACAGCTTGTTGCTACTCGTCCTTTTTTATAGGTTATGAAAAACAGTTATAAGAATGGAGCAAAGGATTTAGAAGTCCGAATACAATGGGTTGGCGAGAGAAAGAGGGTCCATGCAGCAACTAAACAAAACCACAAAAATGAATTTTAGTAAATTTAGTTTTTATGTTGTTCCCAACAATAATTAATCACTCGGTCGCGTAAATTGAGACACAATGCATAAATAAGGGTGGCATGATAGGGACCAATACTGTTTAAATTAGTTTCTTTCGGCATTTCTTCTCTCTTGTCTATGACACTCACCGCTTGAGTCCGTGTTTGTTTATGGCATGCTTAGCGGCCAAAGCGACGTTGTTGTAGAAGCAGTAGCCGCAGGGCTCCGCCCTCATGGCGTGGTGCCCCGGGGGGCGCACGAAGGCCGCCCCGTTTTGTACCTCGCCAGAGACTATACGGTCTACCATGTCTATAGTCGACCCGGCGGCGATCAACGCCAGTTCGTGCGTGCTCTGAAAATAAATGTTAAAAATTATTTTTTACTTCTGTTCTCATGCTCGTAAAGAACATTATGATTGGATGTAAGCTGCCTAAAATTAGATTTTGAGAATTGTTATAAAGTAATGTTGTACTATATATATATATTTTTAACTGGTGCATATTTTTATACATTAAGATACCTGCCCGGTATATCTCTTTATACGAAGTTTCTTGTTAATATTAACACTTCTAAAAGGTATGCATATAGTTAAAGACCCCCATTTAAACATAGGCTACTTTTTGTTTTTAAAATCAACCCACAAATTGGGGTAAAAGTTTATATGAAAATCGTGTATGTTCTGTTTCAAAGAGAAAAAGTTAGTATCTGTATTAAAAAAAATCCTCACAAACTCACAGGGTGTATGTAAATAGCGTCGAACTTCGCGGACAGCCGTTCGAGGTACTCCGCGTCGTGGTTGTTGTGAGTGGTCTCCAGCATCTCGTACACGGAGGGGCAGTGAAGGGAACTCAGCTCCTCTTTGGAAGCTGCCCGCGGCGAGAACTCTTGGCATTGCGAGATCAGGTTAAGTTCGCGACACCTGTTTAAATAAATACTATATTTAGGTTTACAACAGTAAAAAAAAACAAGACCTATCTTTCTATCATCGTCGCGTGCTCCCGGTCATTCGGGGCTGTGATGGCGCAAAGCCTGATTGACTGTTAGACAATGAGTATAGCAATAAGTTCAGAACTTCGTAGTTTTAAAAATTGTATTTTTGTGCAATAAAGCTAAACTAGTTTATCAAATTTAGAACACAATAAATTTTTGATGAATTTTTACAAAATTGTGAATATTTCAAAAACGACTTAACCGATTTTGATGCTTCAGGAACTTAAAAATTCTATTGACAGAGACGATCCTACAACTAGACCAACGATTCGAAAGTTATCATGTTACTAACATACACACATACATTTAAAAAAATGCCTGAAGTAGAATTGTGTCACTCGCTTCGCTCGGTCAATTAAATTTAAAAAAGATACCTATCGATAACACTGACGAGCCTCTCCGGGCACTCCGGGTAGTTGGCGTCCCAGAGACAGCGGTGCTCCGCCATGCGGGGCTCCGTCACGAACCCGGTGGGGCCCTTCACCTTGTTCTTGGACTCCATGGCCTGTTGAACGTCAGATAATTGTGGAAATTATACAATCCTTTATTGGCACCAGCGCCAATTTAGAGATTTATGTGACATTTTAGACACGCCAGATTACTTTTATCTAAATTTTGATACAGGAATAGCGCAGGTACTCTCGTGGCGCGCATTGTATTCTTATACATAAGATTACAGTCTCTATTAATATAATAAGTACATGTTGTCACGCATGTCTTTCGCAGACAGTAGACATAGGCCATTTCCACTTACCAAGCTTTCCTATATTTCAATTCGTTAAGTAACTGTCTTTTAACGCAATTTTATGTATGATGCATGACATGTGTTTTTTTTTTGTTAAATAAAAATATATCTTTATCCGTCTGAGAATGAAGGAATGATATTCATAATTTTTCACTGATAAGATCATGTTTTTACTGTCATTGTATGTTAATTACGATTACTCTTATCGTATGTCTGGGTTTTAGCGCATCCTTAAGTGGCGGCAACCACTGTCAATCATATCGGCTTGTACACAGTCAAGGTACATCGACGTTAGAGATGACGTGAACAATTTTTACACGTGAACAAGTTACCTTAATCGTCTATGGTTACCCAACTACTAATAGTCCACAAACAATGTCAGAAAGCAGAATTTTTAGGATTCATTATCACTTGGTTAATAGATGATGAGAGATGAGCTATGATTAAGCTGCTGGAAACAGCCTGTATTGTAATAAATGAAATCTTAGTGGATACTTTACTTTTATTTTAGTGGACGACCTCGGTGGCGCAGTGGTAAAGTGCTTACCTCTGAACCGAGAGGTCCCGGGTTCGATCCCCGGTCGGGTCATGATGGAAAATGATCTTTTTCTGATTGGCGCAGGTCTTGGATGTTTATCTATATATGTATTTGTTATATAGTATTGAGTTAGTATCCCATAACACAAGTCTCGAACTTACTCGGGCTAGCTCAATCTGTGTGATTTGTCCTTATATACTTTAGATATCGTCAACATAATCACACTATGCCCAGACTGTCAGACTGATTTGCATGATTAATAGAATATTTACTATCAGAATAACTACATTGTATAACAAATGACAATATCCCGCAACGTCTTGATATTAAAATGCCATAGTTACTAAATAGACAATATAGCTAAACATAAACACCTTAGTAACAAAAATTGACTTGCAGCAAAACAATTCTGATAGGTATACAATACATACATAGAATACAACATATAATTCCTTATGTTAGTTATCATCATGTTAGTTTCCACTAAAGAATTTCAAGGTTTGCATTGTGAAATTGATTTCGAGCTGTGACACCAAATAAGTGCAACATCATGAATGAACGTTTCCCACGCCTATACGACGCAACAGTTTGTTTTGTGTGGGTGTTACTTGTGTAACCAATCAATTGCAAAATAAAATAACATACTGACTAAAGCCACAGACATCAGAACATTCACCAGAGTTCCTTTTAGGGAAAGACTAGTGGTTCTAAGACTCTGTAAAAATAATCATTAAAAAGTAGACACCACGGATTTAGCGGAGTACCTAATAATTCGATGGTAGACACAAAGAGCACAGACATTCTTTATACCATTAGAGATAAAGAAACATTAACAACTCTCTTATTGCATATCAATATTATGACCATTTTCTATAAATTATATTTACAAAGTGTATCAAATAAACAAATATATATCTTGTGTTATGTATATAGAAAACATAGCTTACTAGGCAATAATGTTTTATATATTCCAAAATATATATCATTGTGACAATATTCTGTACTATATCACAAAAACAATATGCCAAAATGAAATCCATAGACTAATTTAGAATTTTTAGTCTTCATTGTCTATAACTCAAAAGAGGTCTAATAAATTAGGTAGTATTAGCAAAGTTTTGTAGAAAAAAAATTGAACTTACCATAATGTTTCAAATACAAATGTATGGTACACACAATCTAATTCACCTAACTTATTCAATTACCAATATATTTTTATAATAGAAATGTATGTAATGTAAAATTCAATATTTTTATTTTGCTTAAATGATTTCCATTTTCAGTGAAAAAGTCAATAGAGGGCACATTCATGAAATACCTGAATTCTGTGCAGTTCAAATCAAGAGTATTGCTGGCAGATAAATAATATGAATGAATATTATAAACATACTTACAATTTGATAGTGATCCCTTAAAACAGTGTCGACTGTTTGTTTCTTCTTATGCAAAGCCTTTTTCTTAGCAGCTAGAACTGAAGCTGAGGGCTGAAACAAGGATTATTCATTTAAAATCACTGAACAATACAGCTGTTCCAACCAAATGGTTTATAAGAAATAAACCGAATACAAGAATGATAAGGCTAATTATTACATAATTGTGTTAAAGATAAGATTATATGTTGGCTTCATTAAATAAATTATTTATGTTTATTGACAGAGTATACATGTGGTAATCTAATTGTCAAAGACAAAGCTCATTAATATTTAAAGCCTAGTCATCATTATATCATACCAGCTTGATCATAATAATGTCAACTAGGGCTCCAAAGGTGCAAATACAGAGATGAAATACAGGTTATTAACAGAATAGGATCGTAAGTAGTTGGTGAAATTTCCTAAATTACACCAATTTATTGCTGTGATCCAGAGGTTCACTCCAGGAATACATGAAATGTGAAACTATCATGTTTAGGAGACTATACTGTAAATGAATTAACCAATTCTTTTGTGTTTAAATATGCTCTACATATTTTGATCGTCAATGCTTACAAACATCAACCACGCCATTTCATACTTAAATTATTATTCCTTATGACCACAACATACAGTTCATATTACCTTAGCACCAGCAGACATGGCACGAGTCTGAATCTTGGCCTTGCGTGCTCCATTCCTGGTAACAATACTGGAGGGCGGTGGGGTATTTTTTTTACTATCGCCTGCGCCGGCGGATCGTCTTGGCTGGGGTGGTGGGGTCGACTAAAATTATAGAATCAATTAAGTAGGTACTACTTTTAAGGAAATCAGTCGCTAAATTATTGACAAACTTACCATTGTAAACTTTTTCTGAATGAGCTTGTTACTGGAATTTTATAGTTCCATTATTTTAATTTATTTTATTCGAATTATTAATATCAAATACTCTTAATGGGAGACATGGTCACTACATTAAATTCAACAAGCGAAGATAAATACGGTGTATTCGTTGTTTGCATGCAATTCGCGTTTTTGCGTGCATTTCTTGCATTCGTTCGACATTTCGTTAATTTCATACAGACGTCACGTTAAAACTAACTGTCACTGTCACTTACTACGTTTGACAATAAATTCCCAACAAACATTTTGGCTGCCAAAATGTCATTGTCCGAATCTTATTAAAATACTAGCTTTTGCCCGCGGCTTCACCCGCGTTAATTTCATGCGTCCGCTAATAAGGTAAGGTAAGGGTTTAGATTTTAATATACTTATTCTATTTCTAATAATAGCTGTCCTTATCTGTGTA
Source organism: Plodia interpunctella (assembly GCF_027563975.2). Lineage (NCBI taxonomy): Eukaryota > Metazoa > Arthropoda > Insecta > Lepidoptera > Pyralidae > Plodia > Plodia interpunctella. Next base: position 2,088,099 of record NC_071295.1, read on the forward strand.
TTGTTCACTCTGGCGTTGACTTTACAAACACCATCATATTAATATGATCTTTATATGATTATGATAGTTTACGCCAGAAGTTGCGATGCGAAAATAATGAGTTATTTTATGCTGTTTAAACTGCAAATAATTTTATTTTGGCAGCCAATATGTTTATTGGGTATAAAATTGTGGTTGTGGGTGCTCTGTCAATGGTTCTGGGGTCACCGTTTGTCATTTTTATCCTTGGTTTAATTTGTCAAAATCGTCAATTTCAGTCAGTTGATTTGATTGATTGAGTAAATCCCCAAAAGGCTAAAAATCTGTCCAAAAATCTTAGAAAAATTGTATTTTCTAAATTAAACCACTTTCATATTATTATATATTTTTGGAGTTATAAAGAAATCTTTAAAAATTGACCTAATTCAAAGGTATGTATTTTTATCTGACGAAAGGTTAGATACACAATAATTAGCTAGGATGGAATTCGATGAATCTATTCTGTCCCCATTTTAGATCTATAAAACATTTTTATGTACGTATCATTCAGCTATACCTTCCTATTTCCCAAACCTTAGCAATTGTAGTGTAATGAAAACATGTCGTGTTTTAAATGTATATTTATTTAAATAATTTATAAATTTCTTTTATTTTTTGGTTAATATAGGGGCTGTAACGATGAAGCTGCCAAAGTCCTTGTGGCTACTGACACCGTCGACACGTCGGAAATTGGGCCGGAATGTCAGCACATGGTCTCCACTTGCCACTGCCTTTAACACCAGACCCAGCACTAGGCCCATATTTGAAAATTTGAGGGAAAGAACTGTAAGTAATAGAGTTGGTTATTTATTCAACTAACATATATTCTTGTGGATAAATTTGCTATCCCATGCATCTTTTTTTATTTATTTAAGCCATAGAAGTAGATAATTATTTAAGCATTCAATTCCTTTTGTATCAGGTGTATGACACGTTCCAGACATTAGAATTTAAATATTTGCAACTAACCAAGGGATTATTCAATAGCAGCTTAAGCTGATGAGTGGAGGATGAAGGGGATGATATACATCACTGCACTTGTCTTTAAATGATTGATAAATTAACTTAAAAATATGTCACCATCTGTGTGATAGTGTACAATAAAGTGACAATATTCAGCATAGTGTAGTATGAATGATAAGTTTTGTTTAAGAATCTCAACAGTTTTTTTTCTTATTTTCTAGGGTCTTTTTAACAAACCAGAGCTCACCAGTTTCGAAGGCTTTTATACACTTAAAGAACAGGCCATTGCAGCCACTGAGCAGCTGATTGAAGAAGCCACTTCAAATCCCACCAGACCCATGGTGGAGATCTTCGATGAACTCTCCGATACACTATGTAAAGTTGCTGATTTAGCTGAGTTTGTGAGAATAGCCCACCCACAATCACACTTCGCAAATGCTGCTGAAGATGCATGCATCAGCATTAGTGGTGTTGTAGAAAAGCTGAACACAGATAAGAGATTATATGAGGCATTAAGAGATTCAGTGAAGAAAGGCACATCGGGTGATCAGCATTTGGCAGAATTGTTTCTGTTTGACTTTGAGCAAAGTGGCATTCAGCTTGAGGAGAAGAAGAGGAGGCGTGTCGTGGGCCTCAATGACCTCATTCTGCAGACAGGACAGAGGTTCATGGCGGGCGCGGCCCAGCCTAGAAGAGTGCCAAGAAATGTGGTGCCCTCCAATGTCAGACAGTTGTAAGCTGCAATTTTTCTATAATTATAGTTATGGATTGCTATCAAAAACTTTATGAACCCGTACTATCTATAATAGTAATGTTCTAAATGTGAAAATTTGTTTATGCTTTATTAATGTGGTGTTGAGATAGTTGAGTGACTAGGGCTACTTATTGCTGTGGCCAACAGCTATTGCATCTATTCTATATTGTATAATGCTTGTTTTCTTTTATTACAGTCATGATTAAGTATTTCTCAGACTCACTTTTCACTTTGCCTTTTTAATTCCTCTGTTATATTTATCATGCCCAAATAGGATTTTGAAATGAAACTATGACTTCTCCCAGCTTCAGCACAGAAGGTGACGACATAATAGTGAGCGGTGTGTACGCTGAGTGCGGGGAGGCCGCCGCTAGGGAAGCTGCTTACAGACTGTACCTGGCTCCGGATGAGAGACAGGACCAGTTGTTGACAACTACACTTGATGCAAGGCATGAGATGGCTTCTATATGTGGTTTCGATTGTTATGCCGACAGGTAAGATAATATAATCTTTTATTCTCTATTAGCTGCGCCCCAGGGCTTCGCTCCCGTGGGAATTGGGAATTATATAAAAAATACCCTGTGTGTTATTCCAAGTTATTTTCTACCTGTGTACAAAATTTCATAACAATTGGTCCAGTAGATAATGTGTGAAGAGGTAACGAACAAAATACTCACTCTCGCATTTATAATATCAGTTTTAAAGTTGGGACGTTTCAGCCTGCTATTGACGATCAATTATATTGCGCAATATAATTTAACGTTTAGGTGCCGCCTTAGAAATAATAGAGATCTGATTGGAATATATTTTCTAACATTATTTGCCATGTTCTATTTATAATAAAAAAACAATCTTATTTTTCATACCAGGCAGTAGCATTTTGAATCTAATGCATTTATAACTTCTAAACATTATGCTACTTTCAATGATAAATGCGTTATTAATGTGGCAAACACATGATGTGATCTCTCTTTCGTAAGATTTACATCAGTGCACATGTGGCAAAATTGGATAACCTTAATCAAGAAAAGTTGATATTTTTTTTAGAGCGATAAATGCAAGCACAATGGAGACAGCACCTAACGTGCGTCAGTTTCTCGACCTCTTATCAGACAACCTCCACGACCGCGCTCAACTGGACTTCGAAGCTATGCTCAAGATGAAGAAGAAGGAAACCCCATACCAGAACGCACTGGCTTGCTGGGACACTCCATACTTCACACATAAGGCCAAGACGCAATTACTGAATGTAGCCAATTCAGATTTCAGCCCATATTTCTCCTTAGGAGGGTGCATGGAGGGTCTCAATATGCTATGCCAGGAACTGTACGGTATCACGTTGAAGTCTGAAGAAATGTTGCCAGGTAAACATTTATTCAATTTTAGACTTTGTCACATTGGATTGTACATACACATCAGTATATTATTTATAAAATTATAAGATTTCTTTTATATATGGTAACATTCTATTATTGTCTAGGAAAAATAAATTTTGTCCTTTTAAGTGAACTAGCAAACAAACAGTTTTACATTACAGGGTTTGATAATGTATTAAAACATGTTCAGGGCCCAATTATAATCACATGATTCAAAATCATCAAAATCAAATGTAGGAAACTGACGAAACCTAATATCGATTACGTGAGAATGGGACCTCAGGAAAAATCTTTTCCTCTTTTGTATATTTGTACCAAGGTTTTTGGCAAATAAATATTTTCTTTCTTTCTTTCATTTGATCATAAGGTGAGTCGTGGTCCCCGGACGTGTACAAGCTGGCGGTGGTGCACGAGCGTGAAGGTCTGCTGGGCCACATGTACTGCGACCTGTACTCGCGCCCGGGCAAGCCGCACCAGGACTGCCACTTCACCATACAGGGCGGGAAGTTGTTGCCAGATGGCTCTTATCAGGTTAGTGATGTTTTCATTGATGGTATTGGGGAATATGCCATGTATCGTCGGAGTTTTTATATTGGATCTATCTGTTTGATTGGGAATTTGAAGCATGTCTTTCGAAGTTGTGGTAAGGGAAGGATTATTGCGAAGATTTTCTCGAATCCTAAATGGATACCTTTCACCTTCAGTGTAACTATCCATTTTTGCCTGCGCATCGTTATGTCTCTTTCAAAATGCTTTATTGACGATTGAATATTTGTTTGTGTTAAAATCAAAAAAAATGTCCTCTCTATCTGTTGTCAGGGGGTAAATAATTGCTGTTTGGTATGCAAAAATCTGTCCCGCTTCTAAACCCCTGAACCGATTTTGATGAAATTTGGTATGGATATTATTATCCCCGTTCAAACACAGGTAACTTTAAAAAAAATCATAATCAACCACCAAAAGTGTATAATTATGCTGTCAAAAGTAACTATTCTACGCTGACGAAGTCGCGGGTAACATTTGCTAAACACATAAAATGTTTGTCCTAAAATCTCACAAATAACTCTCGTCTGTCGTCGCGGGTAAATAATTACTGTTTGGTAAAAATACACATAGTCATGATACGAATTGCCGCAGAACCCGATAGTAGTGATAATGCTGTCGCTCTGCGGGGGCCACCGTTCGGGCCCGGCGCTGCTGTCGCTGGGCGCGGTGGACAACCTGTGGCACGAAGCGGGGCACGCGCTGCACTCGATGCTGGGCCGCGCGCGGCACCAGCACGTGGCCGGCACGCGCTGCCCCACCGACCTGGCCGAGGTGCCCAGCGTGCTCATGGAGTACTTCGCTAGCAGTCCGCAGGTAGCCTCACCTAACCGCACACGTAGACAGAGAAAGCCATAGACCCCGTCACATAATCTATTTCGCTCATGCATATTAGGAATACATGTTAAGTAACGTGAGAAGCATTATTTGGAACAAATTCAAATTTCTTTATTTAATTTAGAATATACATCACTTATTGACGTCAATAAAACTGCTGACTTCCAAAGCGCAGGTGAAGAAGAAGCGGCGGAACAAACTTCACCGCAGCCTTTTTTCCAAGGACCTCAATTAATTAAGTCTTTAACAAATGTAGGTCCTATACATATAGGTCCCGGGAAAGCGATAAATGAGACCGAAGGGGATAAACTCGCCCATGTAATTTGACCGCCCACTAGTGCCAGCATCACATTTTAATCAATGCCTTTTATTTATTAGCGGATACACACCAGATTAATGATTAAAAAAAAAACTAGCTGACGTCCGCCACTTAGTTCGCGTGGCTCTATGACTCTGGCGCACACGAACACATACGAACTACTTTCATATATGCTATAGTACAGCTGGATTTGAAAGTCCACATCTGATGTTTCAGATATTCGATTTATATACGTCAACAGAAAATATCTATTTATAATAGTAAAATAATATATACATTTTAGGTGGTGCGCCGCTTCGCTCGTCACTTCCAAACCCGCGAACCGATGCCTGAAGATATGATCCACCGACTGTGTGCTTCCAAATATCTCTTCGGTGCAAGCGAAATGCAACTGCAGGTTTGGGTCTCACCGTCATCATTTATTCCAGCTACCAACTCAATAATATACTTATAGTTTCTCACTATAATCATTATGTCGCCCATATGTTGCACTAACATCTTTAAGCTATGAATACAATAGGCAACATTTGACACGCAAAATCACTCTGTCTCACGCATTACCATCGCGTCCAGTGAAATAGCACATAGTCGATCTCACTCATGCAAATTGTAATGAAAAGGAAAGAACGATATGTTGCGCGTCAAATGTTCCCTAGTGCATTCGTGGCTTTATGCTGCTTATGTTTCTCACTACCATTATGTGCCCATGTTTCTCTCTATATTCATGTCGCCCGCGTTTCTCCTTATCACTATGTTGCACATGTTTCTCATCATCTTTATTGACTATCATCATTAGGTCGCCCATGTACGTGTAAACATTAACTTTTCATAATTACTTTTCCCCAGGTGTTCTACTCAGCGCTAGACCAGCGTTACCACGGACCGGACGCATCTTTTGGTGGGAAAACAACACAAGTGTTACAAGAAGTACAGAAACAATACTACGGCCTGCCTTATGTTGAGAATACCGTGAGTTCAAAATTGTTTTTAAAATTAAAAGAAAATTATCAAATAACTTAACACTTTTTGGATTTTGGTTTGAATGAATTTTGAATTTCTCATGTATCTATTTAAATAATATTCTAGCTAGCTAGCTTTTGCTCGTAGTTTCTCACGTCCCTTTTCCACGGTAACCGTGCGTTTTTTCGTCTTGAAATATTTCCTAATATTCTGCATACGAAGATTGGTTAATTAGATAATTATACCTATACATTTAGGATCGAACTGTGCTAAGAGGGCGCCACTGTTCTAGGGCTTCAAGTAAAAGCAATCAATACCTTTCAGGCGTGGCAGCACCGTTTCAGCCATTTAATCGGCTACGGCGCAAAGTACTACTCGTACCTCATATCCAGAGCCGTGGCCTGGAGCGTGTGGAGGAAACATTTTCACGAACAACCTCTCAGTAGAACCGCCGGGGACCATTTCAGGCAGTCTGTTCTGAGGCATGGGGGCGCTGTTCCACCACAGGTAACGAAGAAATTATCCATTTATACAGGAAGACAAGGAAATCTGGCATGGGGAAGGAGTCGCTGTTATGAAAAATACTTCTATTAGTTCCCTATTTTGATGCCAGTTATCCTTTTCGGACTGTTGTTTCTGTGTCCGTCGGATATTATCAACAAAATGTATGAGACAAATACGCTATGAAAACTAGCAAAGTTCGTGCAGTTGAACGCGTACGAAGCATGTGAGTGAGTTAAGACGTCAGAATTGTCGCTACAAACGCAGTGTTTTCGAAAACTTATGAGAAGGCTCGCCGATAACTGAATCAGCCACATTGGGCCGGTAAGTGAGGGCAGGCTGGAAGTGGCTATACTGTTATTATACTGTATACTGCTAATACTTTTATTATATTGTAGTATAATTAATTACGAGAACTATCCGACACAGATTTTAATCATTCGTCCGCAGAAACTCCTCCGCGAATACCTGGACACGGAGATCACACCCAACACGCTAGCCAACGCGTTGGCCGACGAGTTGGACTACCATAAAGACCATCTCGACACAGTCTTCAAAATGACAGACAAGTGAACAAACTATTTGTTATTATGATATCAACTCGAGGAAAGTTTCATTTTTATTGGATCATTCTTTGACCCGAAATATTATCTCATGAGTTATGGGAAAATGATATGGTTGATTGTTTTCTATGTAAATATTGTTGTATAATGTTGGTGTAAATATGTAGTGAATATTCTTAATTATATTTGCGAGTATTAGTGAAAATAGTTTGATAACATAGAAAGAGAAAACTGAAGACATAGTCATATCTTTGGTTTCGTTCATGAAATAAATAGAAATGGTTGAGAAAAAACGAGACAGATAATAATTTTAATATCTTTATCGGCTTTTAGAAGGTCGAGCGTGAATCGTTCAAATACGCGGCTACGTTTACCTATAGTTTTCTCGGTCTTCGCCTTCTGGCGATAGCTGGACCAAAACGTGTCTTCCGTCGAATCTCAATCTACCTACTTCATTGATATTTCTTTTGTGATCACGACTAGAGCCATGCCCCATTGTTCAGTCGTGCTGCGTTGCAACTACGCAGCACGTTACGCTCGGTTGTTGTCTATAGGTTTTGACACTGATGTGCGTTAATGTACGTCGAAACTTCATACAATTTCTGCGATCTGACGGACGTCAAGACGACGCGACTAATCAATTGGGCATGGTTCTTATAGTATTAAAATTTTATTTTACATGATATTTCATTTGTGATCATGGTAAATAAAACAACATCGGAAAATTATAAATAGTGTTTTTAATTAGTATTCCCTCCGTATTGACGCAACTAGTGATCTGGGGCGCAACTAAACTCGTATTTGGTATTATTCCATTGCGATAAATACTCAATGTGATACACACAAACATATTCAATCACTATGCACGCCACAACAGCATATAACTATGAAACATTGCACACCAATTGTCATGTTACCGAACCGACGCTACTTTCAGCAGTCTTGAGGCAAGCCTAATGTAGTTTAACTAAAGAACTTGAAATGCGTCCTTGGAGGGCAAACGATTGTCTAATATCACACGTTATGTAATTAAATTATACCTAAGTTTTATATACTACGTTTATTACCAGTCAACATTACTGGGTATCACCTCACCAAGGTAATAGTAATTTCAAGCGTTTTTATCAAGTTGGCGATATAACAATGTTTAAATACATAGTCTAAGTCTATTTGAATTGATTTTTAGTGTGAATATAGAGAAGTGGCAGGCTGTGTAGCTGCTTTTTAATATTATAACATTGGAAAATGTTCGTATTTTTGAATTCATTGAAGTGATTTTATTATTAATCTATCAATCAGTTTTATTAAAGATCTTGTTTTACAGAAAAAAATGACAGGAAATATTAGGATCAAAGGAAACGAAAAAGTAATGAAACTTAACTATAAATATTTATTTATACATAAACGAACAAGTTGCTTGTTTCCCAAAATATTTAAATAAATTTTCACGTACTAAATCATTGGCAATTGTCGTTCTCCGTGTTGCCTTTCTCCTAGATCTGGTCCATTTTATTTGGCATCACAGAACCAACCCACGTTACAATATCAAATTCGTTCAGAGGACAAACCATGATCCTTATTATTTTACCAATTAGGACCATATTCGCGCTCCACTACAGTTCTATTCACAAGGAATTGTCCTATATTCATAGCTGTACCAAGTAAACTAAGTTGGAACAGAAAATCCCCTATTGTAAGTTGCATTTAAATAACCTAGCCAACCAGTTGTAAATTAAAAGGGTCGTTTGCCGACATCCGTATGCAATTTTCCCGCGTTTTCTTGTTAGCAGATATTGTGTGATTATTTTTCCAAAGGCACGGAGCTAGCATCGCTTATAGAGCACACGTATGTGCTCACTAGCACTGCCTATGATACTAGTATGCCATACAAGACTCCTGCCCAAGTGTTCCTACTATCTGAAGCCTACACTATACTATTAATATGGTTGTTACGGACAAAATTTATAAGCATTTACATATAAAATTAACGAATTGGAAATGACTTTGTTATATGTATAAGAAAGCTATTAAAATGCATGTCACACATTCTTTTTAACTAATTTTGACAATAAAAATTGTCTATATTAATGTTTTCAAAATTAAAATTTTAATATGATTTTTAATGAAATAGGTACGATTGAACTGATGAACGAATGACCTATTAATAAACAAATTCCTTGCATGTCATTTCACCACCAACTAAGCATATAAACGATACATTCTTTGCGATAGAACAATGATTCAGTCCCTGTAAATGTGTGAACGAAAAGTAGACAGAGAAAAGTATAGACATTGTCTATCTTCCACATATTTCTTACAAGATTAACGCGCATTATAAATGCATGATATGATACATACAGACAGATACATACAGATCACTAATATCTTTTGTTCCTCATCGTGGACCCTGTTTTATGTCAATCTGCCGTGTATTAGATAGTCTTGTGGCTACGTCAAAACAGCGTCTATAGTTTTCTCAGTCTTTGGAACGAAACGACAATACCTTGTTTGTACAAAATTATATTACAAGATAAATTCTCTAACACATTCGTTCAAAATCATAGACCGTTTCCTACCAAATAGTATTTGAAAACCTGTATTAGATACACTGTAGAACAAACATTATTGGGCACAATCCGTAAGATTTAAACCAATATTTAAACTTTGCTAAACACATTATACGCCCAAAATAATAAGATACCTGACAACTAGAAAATGTCATTTAAACATCCATCCAAAACTGGAAATATAATGTGTTTAGGAATTGTTTAGCATCGTTTTTTATTTTTTAGTAAAACGGAAAATATCTTATCGAAAAACCTAGACACATATGTAAAAACAAAAGTATCGTTTATTATTAAACACGAACTTGTTGATTCGCCAGTCGAAATCCGCTGGGGTAGCGGCATACGAGTGTCGCGCTAGGGGTGGGGATGAGGGGGGTAGTGTTGGGGGAGAGGAGGGTTACGCGACGTAGTTGTATTGGTTGGGGTTGTCCTTGTCTCGCTCCATATAGTCGCGGTCGATGAGTGACTCTATGCGTTTCTTGAGGTCTGCCGGCTGTAAGGAAAACAAATGAAAACATTTTGAAAAAAGTCTTAATTTTGCAGATTCCGCGTGACGATCGTCTAATCGATCGTCGTAATTCGTACGGCTCCGTTCAATGTGATGGTCTTATATCTGAGAAACCTGTAGAAATTTCTTCAATCGACTTATTGAAATGTATCAGAAACCTGTAGAAAGGCAAATTCAAATTTAAATTCAAATTCAAAATTCAAATTCAAATCATTTATTCAGAAATTAGATCTTCACAGGCACTTTTTCTCGTCAATCTTTATATTTATAGTTATTTCTCACAAGCTACAAACTACTGGCATTTCGGAACGACCACTGCTGAGAAGAAACTCATTTGAACAGTGTTGGTCCCTATCATACCATGCCTTCAGGCATGAGAAACCTGCAGTAATGTATGAGAAACCTGTGACAATGTGTGATTTACCAACCTTGACAGGAAACTTGAGCTGGTTGTAGAGCTCGGAGATGAGCAGATTGTGCGAGAGCGCCTTGCGCATCTTCATGACGCGCACGATGGCCGCGTCGATCTGGTACTGCCGGTCCTGGAACACTCGCTCCTCGGTGGCCTTCTGTTCCTCGCTCTGTATATTGGAAAATTGACAAATAAATATATATGGACTAGTCACACAGATTGAGTTATATATTTATTTACATAGGCATACACAACAATCTATGGCGATCCTCGATGGCGCAGTGGTAAAGTGCTTGTCTCTGAACCGAGAGGTCCCGGGTTCGATCCCCGGTCGGGTCATGATGGAAAATCTTTTTATGATTGGCCCAGGTCTTGAATATTTATCTATATATGAATTTGTTATAAAATATAGTATCGTTGAGTTAGTATCCCATAACACAAGTCTCGAACTTTTTTTGGGGCTAGCTCAATCTGTGTGATTTGTCCTAATATATTTATTTATATTTATCTATAACATCAGTAAACAGAGTAATTTAACACTACGATCTGGACTGAATCCAAAAACGTGCATACACAACATGACAAAGTTATCCCCAAAGCAAATTCTAGACATGTGGTGCCGGTGGTGGTGTTATGATTAAGACGCCCGCCTGTGGATCGAAAGGTCTCAGGTTCGTATCCTACACGTGTCATAAGAGTTTGTATACCAATCTGACTCATTTATAGTAGTTTTCATAGACCACCACTTGCTTCCGGCGAAGGAAAACATCGTGAAGAAACCTGCACACTGGTGGACAGTTTAGTTCACTCGTGTGTATGCGACTACCTGCCACTAGATGGCGGTAAGTAGTCGTAAAGGCATGTCAGATGCCTTGAATAAAATCTGACACCAGTGTTAGCAATAACACACTCGATATGATGATGGGGATACGTGGTTAAGCTATATAACGCCGTTCGCCAAATTTGGCCGCCTCCAGATTGGTTTAACCGTGACCTACGGTGCCACGTACACAGACAGACAGACAGGCACACTTAGGGGTCAAACTTGTAACACCCCTCTTTTTGCGTCGGGGGTTAAAAACAATACATAGAACTGAATTACCGTCTCTTTCATCTGGATTTGGTTGATCTTGATGCGGAACAGCTTGTTGGTGAAGTCAGCGTTGAAGGAGAAGTGGTCCCCGTCCGCGACTTCCCTCCCGCGCGGCGTTTTGCTCAACACTCGCGCTTTACCGCAAGCCAGCGACTGCAGTGTGCGCCGGAGTTCGCCATCCTATATATTTAATACTAATATTATAAATGCGAAAGTAAGTTTGTTTGTTACCTCTTCACGCTCTATCTACTCAAACGAGTCTTCTTGAAATTTTGCATGTAATCCATCTATCTCCATGGATAAGGACATACGTGTACCTTTCGTCCCAGAAAATAGAGAGCTTAGATATTAGTATTCAATATTTAATAAATTTCATATTAGTGGCCCGTCACGGGTTCGCTCGGTAAACATAAAAAACCTATCTAAACCTTACTCAGTAATCACACTATCTATTTGTGATAACCGCACGAAATGCCGTGCGGTCGTTTTAGAGTTCACGAACAGACAGACAGACAGGAGCGGCAGAGGCATTCGTTTCCTACGTACCAGCGGAGGCGGCAGTCGAGTTTATCTGCTATACACTTTATGAATAAACTAACGATATGTCCCGCCTTCGCTCGGGTAAAACAAGTAGCCTATGTCTATATCTGTGTCAAATTTCATCAAAATCGTTCCAAATTTTGAAATTTATTCATTACAAACAAAAATACAAATCTTTTCTCTTTATAATATTAGTATGGATGACACGAGTGTTTCATAACAGTTCATACCTCAATGTTCGTGGCGGTCTTTATGTCTTCAAAAGCGAGGTTGTCTCCATCATTGAACAGAAGCAGCACGAGCGCTTGGAACAGCGACACTTGCAGCTCTTTGTTACCCTTCACAATAAATCAATCATTTATATTATTTAGATGAAAAATAATAAAAATCTGGACTCAAATTGGAGGAATTCATTTTTTTGTTTACTATCAAGCAATTAAATTGGCATGCGGCCGTCACATCGAAGTTCCCTTCATCAGGTTTTTCCAATTTTTTTTCGATGGTAGCAATTTTCCTGCATTTACAAAGGCACCGTCGAAAAGTTCGAACGAACGCATCGATCGAATGGAACTTTTTCGTTTGTAAATTTTTCTAAACCGCAATATATACCTTAACCGTAACATTTGAAAAGAACTATAAAAATCTATACGAAAATCATGAATTCAGAGTTAGACAAATTAAAAAAATCCCCCGACTGAATATTCATTTCGCTACAAGTTTTGAATGGCTGAGCTGACGATTTTCATGAAACATGGCTAAGGACACTCGGGATAAAATTGCTGGGAGCTACGATGCCATAGACAGATGACACACAGACACGTTAAACTTATAACACCCCTCTTTTTGTGTCAGGGGTTAAAAAGACCCGATGAACAAACGGTTATTATATTTATTGATGGTGTATAAACGTGGTCTTTGGCCACTGCAGAGGAAAATGAAGTTAATGAGACAGTACCTGTGAGAAGCTGGCGCGCAGCACGCAGTGGCCGAGCGTGGCCTGCCACTGCAGCTTGCGGCCGGAGTGCTTGGCGAGGTAGAACTTGCTGAAGTGATCCTGATGTCTCGTGAGCGCGAGCGGCAGCCGCACGTCCGCCGCCGGGTACGTGGGCCAGAAGCCCTGCGTCAGGATGTACACCGACAGCTCCAGCGCGCCCGTCGGCGGCGTCGCCAGCGCCAGGTGCTGCGCGGGTTCATGTGTTCATTCAGAAATATATTCTCTATTGCCAATTACCAAACTGACAAAACATAACTCTAACGTAACATAACGCTGGGTCTAGAAACTTCTAATTTACCACGTAGGTTTCATATGTGATCTAGGGGTGCACTAAGTAAGGATTTCTCAAGGAGGTAAATGGGGGTTCAAAGTTTGTGTGGGAAAATCAGATTATTTAAAAGTCTAAATATTTTATTGATGGGAAAATCACGCGATTGCTCGCGTAATTTTCCCATCAATAAAATATTACCCACGAGCAAAAGCTAGTAAAATAAAAAGTAATTTTTCATTGTTGTCAAAAAAAAAACAAAAAAAAAATCCATGTGTAGCTCTATGAAAACTAATATACATTAATAAGATTGGTATACAAACTCATGTGGCACAAGTAAAATTTGAACCTGGAACATTTCGCTCACAATCTCAACCACTGGACCAGCATCGCTTTTATATTATAGTAGTGATAGTGATTCTGTCGATAAGTAACTTAACAAAATTTTATTTTGTATCAAAAATTAAACTAGTATTCCACTCTGTACCTACTTCTATTCCAGTGTTTACTGGACCATTTCCAAATAAAAAACGTACCTGTTTATAAGTGATATTGATGTCTTTGCTAAGTTCCATATCCTTGAACATGCCCTCCAGTTTGCAGGTGAACCCTCCCCCGCACTCCTGCTTCAGTTTGCTCAGCATCGACTTCTCCGCGTCCACCGACGCCGACTTGCCCACCAGCAGTCTCTTTGCGAGGTCCTAAAAATTATTATTATATTGCACCATAAATAATTTTAATAATTGGTTTTTATTCGTTTTAAGAGAGAAGAACGGCCGAGGACAGAATTAGATGGAAAATGCTCCATTGACAAGAACAAAGTTCTTAAAATAATTGATGATAGTTTTAATTACTTTTAGTTGTATAATGTAAAAATATTAGTTAGATTGTTCATTGAAGTCAACAAAAAAAAAATAAAAAACAATTTAAATGATCTCCTTCGTAAGGGAGATATTAGAAGCACCCATAACCGAAGAACATGCATTAAGAGTGATGAGTATTTGTAAAAAATTCGCCAAAAATTTCTCCACTATCTTGACACAATGTAACTTCATAGGAACTCCCTAAGATGATTCCCCCACCTTCTTGTAGAAAGCCTCGAAGACATCCTTGCCGTGTATGAACCGGAACAACACCATGATCTTGTCTAACAACCTCTCGAGTTCCTCCTCGGTCGCTTCCTTGTTGCCCGCGCGCAATTTCACGTCCACAAACTTGGCTGTGAAGAAAATAGCCATTAATAGAAAATGTGGGGATCACGAGTTGTTATAACACGATCCGAAACGTGCCAGGTATAATAAGGTACGTACGTATTTAATACATATTATTTAAATTTGATAACGCTTCAAATTAGTAACATTACGATTTTGATAGTAATTTATCGAATCTGGATTGAATCTCAAATCAAATTATTTACTGTCTTTCGAGTGATTGTAAGAAATTATCTGTTTTAGTAAAAAAAACAATATTTAAAACTAAATATTTGCTTAATATATTCATAGAGACCTTAAGCACTTGCACTCTGCACACTGGACCAAATTTAGCATTTTTAGCCCGGACCATTCAGGGTGAGATTGGGAAGTATCCATCAACTTCTCCACCCCATGCACTTCCATCAAAAAAAATTCCAGCCTTAATACAATAAAAGAGAGTGACGATGGTACAGAGAGAGACTCACCAATCAGTTCAGCGGGCTTGTTCTGCCGCTGGTTGATGAAGTGCTCGAAGGCCTCGCGCATGGAGTACAAGAACTTGTCGTTGCGCTGGAAGCAGACGCTGACCACGCGGTCCAGCTGCTCCTTGAACTCCAGCAGCTCCGACACCATGCTTTTGTCGCGCTCCGGCTCTATCACTATCGTGCGACCTTTTTTCTGGAAACAAATCGTTGTTTTGAAGCGGTGGTGGGCCAGTGGTTAAAATCTACGTACTACGTGAACGGAAAGATATTTTCCTAATTTATCTCTTTCATTGCAGCATGTTCCCGATTGCGTTCGGGGTTGTGAAGCCGCAAAGCCCAGGTTCAGCAACCTTTAAAATTTTTAAGATTCATTTGTAGCCTATCAGCTGCCTAAGCTATGTTTGTGTCCATCAATTTCCTTATACGACATCTATTAGAGGATATGGAGTGGTCGTATTCTAGGGCAGAAGCACATGCCACACGAGCACCGACTCCACATTATTATTTTTTGTCCCCAGAGAGTTACTCCGCACCCCAGGGTAGTGTATTGCACATTTGAATACTTAAAAACTAGGTTACAATATTAGGAAAAAATATGGTACAATGTTGCAATACGGTCTTATAGTATATATGGTATATGGTAGACCAACCTTGATGTAAGCGTTGAAGTGGTTGCAGAGCTGCGCGTGGCCGTCCTTGACGCGGCCGAAGAGGCCGTAGAGCGACGTGAGGTCGGCGACCCGCGGGCCCGCCATCAGCGCCTCCAGCCCCTTGCTGAGGATGCCCGCCAGGTGCTCACTCAGCAGCTGCCGCTCTATCGTGTGCACCAGCTGCCATCTGACAACATTCGTACTTGTCACTAGCCGCGTCCCGGGGATTCGCTCCCGTGGGAATTTCGGCATAAAATGTGCTTTAAGGTGTTATTCCAGGTTATATTCTAGCCGTGTACCAAATTCCATAACAATCCGTAGATTTTGCGTGAGAGAGTAACAAATATACGCACACATATCCTCACAACCATTCGCATTTATAATATTAGTAGGATGTAGTGATAGTAATGTCATGTCAGATGCCTTTAGGCGACTTGAATAAAATCTGACAACAGTGTTAGCAATAACACACTCAATATGATGATGAATGATAGTAATTTTTAACTAGCATATTACAGAAATATACATAACGCAATAATCGACTGTATCATACATTTTCTATTGGAACTTCACATATTACTAAAATGAAATATTACTTGGTAGATGGGTCCAGATAATGCAGCAACCGCTCGTTTTCCTCCCGCAACCGTTTCTCCACATGAGCCAAGTATTGGGGGACAGCCAGCTCTCGCATCAGGCGTTGGCCTTCAGCGGCATAAAGCCTCTCGGTGGCTTGTAAGAACCTAAAACAAACATTTTGAATATTTAGATTCACATCATCCGTAAATTCTTTTATTTAGAACCCTGCCAGTCAAAACTATAAGCACTCTTAGTACAAACAGTATTAAAAATAGACTAAATACTCACAAAACACAAGTGCTGTGATATTCTAGTGTCTTATTAAGTCTTACCACGAAAATTGTATAATGTTGTAGCAGAGGTGGTGTAATGGTTAAGACGCCTGTGAACCGAAAGGTCCCAGGTTCTAATCCGATTAGTGCCAAATGAATTTGTATATTAATCTACTCATGTATGTACAGTAATTTTCATAGACCACCACTTGCACTTGTTGAAGGACAACATCACGAGAAAATTATGTAGGAAAACCTGCACTCTGGTTGATTATCAACTTATGTGTGAAATGAAGAAGGCAATGGCAAATCACTCCATTAATAGTGCAAAAAAAGTTGTTCTGTGTGTTTCATTCTACATAATGACCATGATCCACAGCTAAGAGGAATACAACTATGAAGAAGAAGATCAAGAAAATAATAAGGATACATACTTATTTTCAAAAGCTTTCTGATAAATCTGCAAGTCAGAGAGCATCCGTAGCAGACTCTTGAGCAAGGAGCGGTCGACTGCGTCCCCTCCCCGCTCCCGCTCTATTAGCAGCAGCAGCCCATCCACCGTGCGGGTCTGCACTAATGTGTTCATAGCTATGTGATGCCGGAATAGGTCTAGGCCCATGTCCCTGGAAATTATATAAAAATATAGATATGTTGTTCGACTACACTAGGAAATCAGCCTATGTTCATTATTTGTCAAATACCTAAGATTTATGAAAAGTATCTATATAATAATATTGAAACTCCAGTAGGAAAATTAACTAATGGCACAAATCATGTGCAGTAAATAAATGTACTCACACCAAATAATTTCTACATATCTACAATGAAATAAAGTATAAAACACGTTATTTAGATATCTCAATCACTTTTGTATGCTCTCTAAACTATTTCTTTAGGTAAATTTATATATGTTTTAAGGAATTTAAAAAAATTAACAATCATGACTATCTTTTTATTGAAATATTCCTTATGAAACTTAATTTATATGATAAATTACATTATTTATGTGCTAATTCATTTTAAAGCCTATCCTTACATATTATAAAAATAAGTCCCAGTCACATTTGTCTGTATGAAGGATAAACTCAAAAAATACATACAGACACCAATCAAAAGTGTGATTTCTGAGGAATCTGAGCAGGTTATTAAGTTTTAATCCAGCAAAACCAGAATACCCTTATATTTCAATAAAAAGACATGTCAAGATTTTGTCCTAACATTAAATATAGTTTTGCAGATGCCTAAGCAAATGCATAATATTAAAAGTTTTATACTAAAAATAATAACAAATAGTAAAAATAAAATCAAAATGAATACCAAATTGAATGAATGCTAGGGTTCTGCAGCACATAAGTGCGGTCCAGGTACAAGAAGATGCTGCGGATCATGATCATCTGCCGGCAATGTGCCCGCCAGCAGTCATCCATGCGTTTGAGGAACACCTGCCGGTCCATACTCTCAGACAGGAACTGCTCGATGTTTGCCTTGACATGGGCTTCCACTAGGTTGGTTAAGTTTACATATAGTTGAGATGCCATCTGGAAGTTAAGGATGAATTAATACATTGTGGCCGTGGCACAACATTTGTGGAAAATCTAATTCTGATATCATTGGAGTGTCTACATGCAAAGAAGAACTCATTGCATCTAGCATAATAATAACTGTTAAATTGTTGTTATCATTATGAAACAGCCACTTTAATTAATATTTTTTTAGATCTAAATATAAATCACCTTCAGATGTCCATCAACATTATCATGATGGAATACCGAATAATTTTTATGTGCGTATATTCCAGAAAGTTTCAATGTTTACCTTATGGCTGCACATATTCTCTACTGCCTGGTACAGCTCCTCCAGAGAGTACGCAATGGCTTTCGACGTCTGGATCGCGATCACCGCCTCTCGCAACTTGCTCCATGTCGTCTCCTGGTAGTTCTCCGGCAGATTCGGTTTACCTAAAACATAGATTCAACATTTTAGGTCTCTTACCAAATAGGTTATGCTATGACGATACACATACTCCGTAAACACACTTTTGAAATTTTTTATTATTAGCTTCTTTGTAGTCGCCCCTGGCTTGTTCATAGATGTTGACGACAATTTCACAGCTCCATTAGTATTTGGAGTTAACAATGAAAAGTTCGATTTCTTCTCGTTGGCACTCATATCGTCAGATTTTGCTTTTTTGAGGCACTGTTCGCTGCTCGGAAGGGAACGTTTTCTACATTGATTGCCACCCTCCTCGGCCAACACTGGCGGCTTAAGGTTCCACATAAGAAAGCATAATATGGCCGCAGCCACAACACTAAATTTATAATTAACGCTAATTAATTATAAAATACAAATAATAAAAATATTAGATCAGTCAATAGCTAAACAATCTTCACACCACCATTACGTTCAGTTTACCGATCTGAAAAGCTAGAGGGCGCACTTGGCCTTCTTGCTGTCAAAACTGACAAACCAAATGACAGTTTTACGTTTTACGATTTCAAAGGTCTTAGATATTTAATTTCAGGGCTTTTTTACTTTGGGTCTGTGAGGGGGAATTTTACTGCAAAACTATATTTAGCTCGCGACTTCATATGCGCATAAAAATTAAGTTTTTCTAGGAATTTTGGGAAACGCTTTCGTGCGAGCTGTCTTATTGCTTGTGAACCAACCGCCATTCAACAAGACCATGAGCTTTTGCTAACGAGCGTACGTGTTTTAGTTCTTTTAGTTTTCAAATACAGTCAAAATTGCGGCTAGACTGATTTGGGATTGGATGGGGCGTGCTTCCGTATGCAACCAAAGAGAAGGACACAGATTTTAACCACCTGGCTTCCAGCCGATGTCTACAAGAAGAAAACGCCAAGAATAAGAATATTATTCAAGATTTGAGAGTTGTTTGACATGAAAAATAGAGAAAGGACCAAGGATGCATATGATTGGAATAAATTATAGGTGGTTTTGGCAGTGTAGTCAGTTGGATTTTAGCAGAAATATAAATTTACCTTTCGTGTGTGTGATGACTTACTTATATATTACTTAAATAAGCATTATTGTATTTGTCACATGAGAAACGAATAAGAGATACTTAATCATAAATAAGAAGGCACAATCGCATAATAAATAAAAGAAACTTGAGAAACCCATCACCATTTGCAATAGTTACCGCCCGCCCTATGAGTTCTACCATCCGCCCTAATGTCAAACTGATGCAATAGTTACTCATTATAGTAGATACTTCTTTTATCCTTAGTCTGTCTGGTCGCGATAAGCTCACAAACTAGGCAACGGATTTTCATGCGGTTTTCACCAATAGATAGCCCGGCCTGGCTTCGCTCCGGTAACCTTAATAAATTTATTACCTACATATAAAACCTTTCTCGGGAACAGACAGACAGCAGGAAGCGTGAATGTTTTTACCCGAGCGAAACCGGGACGAGATGCTAGTAATAACGAAATAAGTAATCTTCAACTTTCATGAAAACTGCAACTGATAACTTGTTGCAAATAAACGAGGGTAGTTTTTAACAATGCTAAAAACATTAAAAAAGTAAAAAGTGCATCCCATAATGTCGATCTAATTAAATCCTATTGTGATCTTCCGCCGAGTGAATTGATTACACCCTCGCTGAAAGTGCAGGTCCCGGGGAGGGCGTAACAAGTGTCGGGACGGGGGTCCGGGACATGTGCGGAGCCCCCGCTCTCATTCAGTCGCTTTCATTCAGCGCCCACTCGCCGGCATTGCGTTCGCGACGCTCGTGTCGCGTAGGTGGCTCCCGCGGCCGTTTCCGAACGTACCGGACTACGTTCGCGCGCTTTTCAAATTAGAATGATCATAGATTTAATAGTTTTTATTGTGTGACATTTTTATTTTTTAATAATGGGTGAGCAAGCGTTTACGATTTCCGATGACAATATCGAGCATCATATAGTGACGTTGTTTGAGAAGTTGGAGTGTTTGCGGAAAGATGGTAGCGATGCTGGTTTGCCGGGTCGTGTGCCTGCCAGACTGGAAGTGCGGACCTTGTCGTTGTGGAAGGCTGTTGTGGCTGAATGTGCTGCGTCGTTCTTGTACGTGTTCATAGTGTGCGGGGCGGCGAGCGGCGCGGGCGTGGGGGCTTCCGCTTCAGCTGTGCTGCTGGCGACGGCGCTCGCTTCCGGATGTGCCATCGCTACGCTCACCTTATGCTTCGTCAACATCTCCGGTTCGTTTTTATAAACTATAAGTATAATTACTTTTTACATTGATAAATAAAGTAATAAATTAAAAATTATAGAGTAAAAAACATATATATAGCCCATTAGCCCGCCGTTGTTGTGAGGCCACGAAACGTGATTACAAAGCATTGTTCCAAATTCAATAATCTTCCGTTTCCCTACCTACCGGCCCATAAATCCATGGTAATTTCCGGCGATCCTTTCTAGACCTAATAAAACAGGATAAAACCGGAACAAGTGACATTATTTACCCAGGTATTTCCCTCTGCCCTCCAATTAACTAATGCAAGAATCAAAGCCTATAATATGGATAGGGTTTGTTATCTCAAAGCGAAGTATTGACTTGTGTATTTACGATTGGATCATAAAAAGGAAAGAGATAAAGTGTATCTATTATCTATACATATAAAAATGGTTTTATCTTATTTATTCATTTAGGGTAACAAACTACCTATTCAACATAGTCGAAATAGGAGTTAAATTCCAAGTTTGCTTATGTTTTACAGTATTAAAAATATTAAAAACAGATGTTTAGCATTAAAGTCAATCTATAAAACCTATGAATAAAACAAAACAAAATCTATATGTTAATTAGATATGGATGCTGTTAATACCTCTATTAGGTTTGGAATTCATATGAAAACACAGACAATATACTTTGCAGATTCTTGGATACAAAAGTTCACCTATTCCAGAAAAATAACAATTACATACTATAATAAAAAAATATAGCAAAAAGAAGGATGCACGCACGTGCACTACCTGCGTTTTTTTTTCTAAATAGTTCGACGCAAGGTGCAAGCTAGGGCTGTCCCATTATTAGTTACAATTACAACTGGGGTCCGGGGCCTCTAGACAATAATTGACCTTATACTTTGGGCTCAATTTAAATCTAATTTGAAATGTCATGCATACGTATTAAAGTTACAGTTGTATTGTATTTAATATTTGTATATCTAGAAAATCCTTGAACCCAATTTAAACACCTATTTCGGTATTTAATTACAGTGAGAATATACTATTAATTAAAGGTCTAATTTCTGAATAAATAAATGATTTGATTTGGTTATATTTTAATTAGTGGATTTCAGTATCTCTCTGCTCAATTTATATTTGTTTAAATAGAAAATGATATCTACACGAAAGTAAGTAGTAAAACCAGCAACGTTATGTAGTTTGTTAGGTACATACTTTAATCGATTTGTTGACTCTATTTTCATCACCAAAAATCAGTCACGATTAGAGCTTTGAGCTGATAGATATAAAATTACGGGTATTTTCCCGTGGGTTGGCGTATTTCATTTCGTTAGCTTCGTACGCAAGGTGCGTGCTTCAATTGCCCCGGGTAGATAGGGCTGGCTCGAACCAATTAAACCTCGCCGTCACATCACACTAATTTATTCTGGGGGCACGACTAGGGCTGCCATATTGCCTTTGTTTTTTTTTTCAAACTTAAGTAAAGAAGAAATTTTTCATAAAGATCGTAAATTTGAAGGAAGCTTCGTTTTATTTAAGCTGCGCCAATATCGGCGCGTTAAGTACGCGCCGATATTGGTGGTAAATGTCATATGGAAATTAAAGTTGCAGCTGCGTAAAATAACAGTATTCAATTAACTATCAGCATTCAGGCTGGTATACTTAGATCCTATTTACAGAGTTGAACTTTTGGTAGAAAAAAAAATTTCTATATTATATTATTTTATAGTAGGCAGAATACGAATCATTGACAACCCTAGCCCGGACAGCGGCATGCGGCATTCGCAGATGTTCTCAATCAGGCTTTTTTTTACAACACTATCCCATAGTTTACTCGATTACTCTGAGCTAGGTAGAAACTTTTTCTCATTTTTATTGCATTTTCTGGCATTGAAATTTTGGAGGAAGTCCCGGTCATCATGCTATGGTAGTCGTTAAAATTTAAAACACTTCTAATAATCTAAAATTTTAATTAATGTAAAACCCTTACTCCATATTTACTTTAAAAGACTTAATCCCTAATTACAATACAATACAATACAATATAATACAATACAAATAACCTTTATTTAGCTCCACAAGTATACAAGGACATAAATAAACACACAGATCACAATTATAAATATAAAACTTGTGGGAGCTCTGGAGACACCAAACTAGGCAAAAGCCTGTGTCTTGGGTCACCAGGTCCCCCTCACATGTTTGACATTACAAGGTATCCCGGAGTAAATCAGTATCTTCATTTATATATATAACTAGGTATTTGTACTAATTATTTAATAGACGTAACTATTTTATTACTTATAAAAAATTATTACTATTCAAGTATTTAATGCAATGTTATTTTAAATTATACACTTAACCCAATATTTCAAGTAGTTGTTCTGTACCATCATAATCAAAACTGTCTAACCAGTGTTTTAATTCCGTCTTTATTTTATAATTGTTTAAATTTTTTGCCGTATATTTTGCATTATACTTATTATAGAGATATGGAGCAAGAAAGTCATATTGAGTTTGTGCAAATTTAGTCCTAGTGTAGGGAACTGGGCAGCGGTCGACTCTTTTATTTTGCACAGGTAGGCTCGGGACTACTTTTGAATGATACCTACGAATGCAATTGTAAAAATATAATTTTCTTACAGAGAGGACTTTGGTAACCTTGTATAACTCACTCGTTGGAAATCGAAATGGTAGGCGCATAAGTACCTTCAAAACCGCCCGTTGTGAACGTTCTAGCTCCATAATAATAGTTTTGCCAGCACCTCCCCATGCACAAATACAATAGCTCAGTATAGATTCGCAAAGAGCTACATATATTCTCAACAACAGACGTGATTGTGCAACTTCTCTTATGTTTTTAAAAGCATATATTAGTTTCCTGACCCTTTTTGCTAGCATAGTAATATGCACATCCCATTTAAGTCTGTAGTCGATTAATACACCAAGATATTTCACACTATGAACTCTGGTTAACTCTGCACAATCCAGACAACACCGTCGGTCCATACGGTTACACGGGTACGTGTGAAGAGTTATTCTATAATTAGGATCTGGACTAGTTGCATCCGTTATTGAAAAACAAATATAGCTACATTTCGATGTATTTAATGTTAAAAGGCTATCTTCTAGCCAACAGCTGATACAAGCCAGACCTTCTTCAGTTAGGTTATTAACCTGTTCCCATGTTTTACCATGAAACAGGATCGCTGTATCATCAGCAAATGCAAATATGTTTGCTTGATTTATATTTAGGCTGCACAGATCATTAATATATAACAGAAAGAGACTAGGACCCAACGTACTTCCCTGAGGGATTCCGTAGTTGCTAACTGCACTGTCGCTGACATGGTTTCCAACTTTAACACATTGTTGTCTATCCTTGAGATAGTCCTTGAACCATGCCAAGGCATAGCCGCGTATACCAACATTCTCCAACCTTGTAATCAATATGGGTAAAGACACAGTATCGAAAGCTTTTTTAAAGTCTAGGAAAACTCCGACACATTTCTCTCCTTTATCCAAGTAGGATGTGGCCAAACTCGTCAGTCTTAGTACCGCGTCCTCGGTCGATTTGCCCTGTCTAAACCCATACTGATTATCCACAATACGACCCTTTTTTTCTAAGTAACTCATCAACCTAGTATTTACAACTTTTTCAATAATTTTAGAAAGACTAGATAGAAGTGAAATTGGTCTATAATTAGATGGATCCAACCTATCTCCCGACTTGTATACAGGACATACATTAGCTTTTTTAAATAAATTTGGAAATATGCCGGTTTCAAAACTTAGGTTGCATATAAAACATATGGGTTCTACTAAAAATGGAGAAAAGGTTTTTAAGAACGACGTTGATATCTGGTCCCAACCAGGAGCACTATTTGATTTTAAGCTATTGATGATGTTTCTAACTTCTATTGGGTCTGTAAAAAACAATGCTAGTGATTCTACCGGTGTGTTCTCTTTTTTTGCTGATTTGGCTAATAAAATGTCATTCGTTTTTAGCTTATTTTTTGTTTTAGCTGCCAGGGAACTACCTACACCCGTGAAATAATTGTTGACTACATTCAAAGAATTTACTGGGTTATCTTTTATATTTAATATATTATCATTTGTTGTCTTTGTTCCATTCAAACGACAAATTTCCTTTATTAATCTCCAAGTTTCTTTACTGTTTTTTAAATTTTTGTTAAATTCTGTCTCGTAGTATTGTATTTTAGCATATTTGATAATATTATTGCAAATATTTCTATATATTCTATACGTTTTACTTAGTTCATCATTATTTACATTTCTTTTAGCTTGTTTATGTAATTTATCTCGTTTGCGTATTGATTTGATTATACCTGGAGTAATCCAGGGTTTCAGAGGACGTTTCTTATTAGCGACAACTACACGGTTAGTGTTCTGGTTAAGTAAACATTGCAAATAGTTAACTAAGTATTCAGTTGCTATATTTGCATCTTTGAAATTATATAGTTCATCCCAAGATTTAATTTTCAGATGTTCAAATATGCGGTTATAATCTAGTTTATTTTTATTAAGTGCAGGGTTTTTTTTATTTACTTGAGCGTCAGATAAGAACAGTAATATTGGAGAATGGTCAGTTAACCTATCAAAAACAACTGTCTGCCACTTTCTATCAGTTTTAATTGAAAAATGATCTAGACAATTATTGTATCTAGTCGGTAAGTTAATCCCTTGAAGCAACCCATAAGTCGCTATGAGATTGAGATATTCATTAGTATTACTGTCTGGGTTTGTAGAAATTATATTTATATTAATGTCGCCAGTCAAAATAATATTTTTCGTTTTAATTGATTTTAAGACTCTATCCAATGAATTTATATAATTGTTAGTATTAGAAAAACATGGCGGGCGATAAGAACAAATCAGAGTATAGTCATTTATAGAAACAAGTAAACAATTTCCATCATTAAATGGGGGTTCATCAACAGAGGTAACTACAAGGCCGTTCCGCACATATACCACCACACCATCATTTTGATTTAAACTGATCTTAGTATGATACATATTGTAATTAGGTATTATTGGTGGATTTCGTTGTTCACTAGTTCTACATTCTGTCAGTACCATAACGTCTATGGGTATTTCAATCCTTGAGACAAATACTAAAAAAGAATCAATATTACAATTGATACTACATATGTTACATGTTACTATAGTGAGTGATTTATCATTCTTAGAGCTATATTGCAGTAATTCTGGACAAGTACTAGGGTCCTCTACCCTATGACAAATAATTTGGTCCGAATTGTCAATTTCAGCATTAATAGATGATACTAATGTATTGAATTTTATATATAAAATAAAACAATTACACAAGTATGAATCATAATTTCTTCACTGTTCAAATAGGTATAGCACACATTATAATTTAGATAATCCTTAGTAAAGCATTGCAATACACTTAAAAATTGACAAAACATAAATTTGAGTTTTACAGAAACAGTCTTGACGCACTCATATCGATGACTCATTTCATACTCATGTATCCAATGCGGAATCAAGCCAGTGAATCCTACGAGACAGAAAATAACGGTGGGCAAGTAGTAGCTTGCAAGTTGGGCAAGTAAGTCATGTAATTGAGGTATTAATATTTCAGAGGTACAAAACGCACAAATTAAGTCATTGTAAATTTGTGATTGAGAGCTTTTTACATTGGTGTAGAACAAGGCAAGTATCGTATTCAAGTAAATAAATAATGTAGTTACGTTATATAGACATATTTTATGTATAAAATGTTTACAGTATTTTTTTATATGGTATTTCTTACTATAATATAGGCATATATATATTAGGCACTTATACAATGGTAAACATAATCTACCATGCAAAGTGTAGGTATTTCCTAATTGTAATTTTATGAAGTAATCTAAATCGTTGGAACAGTAGATCTTTATATATGATATTAAAAATAATGTTAATTCTAAATAAGTGTAAAAGTAAATAGTATGCGATATAGATGATTTTTGAGACACAAGGACAACTTTATCAATAGCATAATAATAAAAAGTGGGTAGTTTGACTAAAACAGCGGATCGAGTATTGGAATAGAGGTTTGGGATACACTGAGTTATGGTAAACTTAACGTTAGCAAAATTGAATATATCAACTAAGATTATAAAAATTAGTCATGCCTTTTTCAGTGCTTTTAAATTCTCTTCAGTTTTAATCTCTATACGAGGACCGCCTTCGGATTGCCGCATATAAATACGGCCCCGATTGGTCCAGCAGAATTTGAACCCCGAGATTTTGGCAGTATCCCGGGCCTGCCCGAAAAGTTTGCGATCCTTATTCGTCAAGCTTTCAGTTATGTAAATTGGCACTCGTGGTCCCGGTAGCCCAATCGATGTCGTTGAGAGTTTACTGTGGGGATTAATTTTATTGTACTCCTTGACTCCATCTAGTATTTTGTTTTTCGATAATACAGATGTTAATTCTGTCACCACTATTGTGGATCCAGTTTTATTCTTAATCCTATATATATCTTTTATGTCGGATTTCGTTATATCGACATTTATGGTCCCGCAGGTCTTTTGCATAAGGTCGCAAAGATCTTGTTGTGTTTCCGACCTATTTTGCTGTGTGCTAACAGGTAGGTTGCGGACCTCGACAACTGCGGACTTCGACCTTTTTTGCAAGTCCTCAATTTGATTCTCTAGCGAGGCTATATATGACAAGTTTTCTTTACGTTCTTGCTCCATATTAAGTAGTTTGATCTTCATTTCCTCATATTGTTTGGAAATAAACTGAATAGACTTTTCTACTTCCATGCTAGATGATTTGATACTGGAGTTCTGTTCTTTCAGTTCCGCTATATCAACTGATAGTCTATTTAGCACCACATCTTGATCCTTCTTCCACTGGGTCAATATAGTTAATAATTCTTCTTTCGTCAATAGACTACTATTATTATTTTCTTCTTGGTCCTCCTGACGAGGTCTTTTCATTCGTTTACTCACATAACTCAATGGTATATCAGGATCCAGGTTGGTAATATCATTTTCCGAGGAAACTTGATGTACACTGTTACCAGGTGGCGACCTTAAAACTTTTGACATTTTTCTTTTTGTTCCTAATTTCGCAGTTTATGTGTTTGCAGTACGACCAGATAGCGTAGATCCCCGTAGACACTGAGATTTTATGTTAATGTAGTTCTTGTTAAAATGGATTGAGAACAAAAGATGACCAGCCGATCGCCGCACAAAAACTTAGAAATTATAAGATCAGTACAACACGATATATATTTATCCTTTATTTCTGTCTTCTTCACACTTCGATAAACTTCACTGGTTTATGCGCGCCTAGTATTTCACTTAATTTTTTAGAGGGAATTTTAATTAAATAAATTGATTAAAAAATATTTATGTAAAAAATCGTGGGGCACACGTCTGTTCGCTTACGCGGTCCGAGAGGAGAGGGACTTACTTCGGAAGGGTGCGACAAGAAAGGGCAATTAAGTGTTATGTGCTATTAATATGGTAAATTATACACATAACTCATTTAAACTTATAACAGACACACGTGTTGCATCTCACCCTTCTCACATGCCCTTTGTGTCATGGCGGCGTCTCTTTGGCGGGAACAATGACATTTTGAACAGAATAGACACATTAAATAGGTATTTAATGTTACAAAATCAAAATAATTATAATTCACATCATGATGTACCTAATGCGAAAGTGCACATATCCTAGCG
This sequence comes from Plodia interpunctella, assembly GCF_027563975.2. Classification (NCBI taxonomy): domain Eukaryota; kingdom Metazoa; phylum Arthropoda; class Insecta; order Lepidoptera; family Pyralidae; genus Plodia; species Plodia interpunctella. Next base: position 2,116,408 of record NC_071295.1, read on the forward strand.
TGGATGTCGTGCGAGGCGACTAAGGGACACAGCCTTGGCAGCTGATAGGTAACAATAACATTTCCAACGAGGGTTGGCGTCAGGCACGCGGCCGGACGTAAAATATATATATTTTTAATTAATATCTTATTGTAATTTTAACATGTTTTTGCTAGTTGTTTTACTATTAGTTTATGAAAAAACTATGCTTAGATTTTGTCGTTTGTAACAGCATCGACCGATGTGGCCTAATTACTTCTAATGGCTGGCTGGACAATTTCTATTTTAGCGTAGACTCGTCACTAAAACCTGGACGATCCAGTTTTAGCGTCAGATTAACTAAGACCTGTCACCAACACAGCTGTGGCACAATGTGATTGTAGTCCCTAGGCTAGATTATAAGTTATCTTTCGAAAGAATATAAATTATTTTCGCTCGGGTTAAACCATATTACATAAAGGCAAAGGTTTTTAGAATAGTAATAAGTAACTATTAATAGTACTAGGTATTGTTAAATAATCTAAGCCTTTACGGGAGGTCTACCATGAAACATGCAAACACGACCCGTTTTAACGTCCACATGCTGTTTCTTTACTCTGATTCTTCACTCACCTCGACATCGGTGGCGCTGTGGTAAAGTGCTTGCCTCTGAACCGAGAGGTCCCGGGTTCGATCCCCGGTCAGGTCATGATGGAAAATGATCTTTTTCTGATTGGCCCGGGTCTTGGATGTTTATGTATTTGTTATAAAATATAGCATCGTTGAGTTAGTATCCCACACAAGTCACGAACTTATGGGGCTAGCTCAATCTGTGTGATTTGTCCTAATATATTTATTTATATACTCTGCTTTTTCTTCTCCTATATCGTGTACGCATCATGTTAAAAAAGAAAGAGAACGTGTATATGCAATGATGTGCCGCGTGGTTTATGTTCCTTGGTAGCCCCCAGTTTGTAGAGTTACAGGAAGTATTATATAATCTGTGGAAGAGTGAAGCCACAATTTGCCCATTGAAACCACATAATCACTGCCCAAGTTTGTCTTAAAACTACATTTGCTATTTTGACTACGAGTAAACAGGTCGTTACTGTGTGTGATAGACCTAATCCAAAGCTATATATATATATATTAGCATTCAGTTATTTCAGTACATTTTAGGCCATATGCAAACGCGGCCAGTTTTGTATTCCCTCTTACGATTTCCTCACTGAATTAAGCCATTCAGCTTTTGTGCATTCATGCATTTTAACAAAGGCTTTTCGGAATTGTGTTTGTGTTACTTTAGCTGCTGTGATGTGAGCGATTTCCCAGTTCTTCCTTAGCCGTTAATTGTTGGAACCGAGATTTAGTTTTCATACTTTTTAGGTGTTTTATTTCAAAGTTTCCAGGCTAAGTTACAGGCTAGACCTGTTATTGGGTCGCCCATCCAAATACTTACTTACAATACTTTTACTCATATTGATTTAAGATGACAACAAATGTCGGAAGATTGTCGAAATAATTATTTAGATGGAAGATAGCTTATTATTATCGACAAATTCAATAAATATGTGGTCTACATGATATATTGCACATCTACACGAAGTTTCTTAGAGATAGTAAAACCTTATAAGTAAATATCCGGCTCGAAGGACCAATGTTAATGGGTGAAAATATTTATAGGACTGTATTTAAAATAGGGTTGTTTTAATAAAAGGTCCGGAGGTGATGAAATGCGTGTATTCGTCCAGAATGAGAAGGGGAGAGAGCGAGCGAGAGAGGGAGAGCACGCGGGAAATATATCCAAAGACAATATATATAACATAGACAATGCTAAAATGTTGCTATTTACAACAGATGTACTCGTATTGGTGGTTCCTCATTGATTTGATATCTTAACTTGCATGATTTTGGGATGCATCTGTATTAAAACTTTGTCACAAATCCAATGAATATTAAAATTGGCTGTCATCGATCACCACACAGTTTATTTTTAGCGTCGATCGGCGGAAGATTTTGAAATCAGAACAACAACACGATCCATCTTTATTTGGCCAACCAATTTTTCCAGAAGACATTTTACGCGAAAATATTAAAAATAAATCGAGATTTATAAAGGCTGGTGCAATACGTATACAAAACTTTCAGTACATTCTAAATTGTTCACTGTTAATTATTGTGAAGACTTTAGATAATTATAATATTATATCATCATCTGTTGACATTTTCTTTCACTCCAAAGCTGCATTTAAAAAATTTATTTCTTCCATCCTACGTAACAGATAATTTCATTGGTCTAATTGATTAGTATACCTATTACACACATATAATGTGATAGTCTATACCCATTACACACATAACGTGATGTTTGAAATAAAATGAAATGATATTTATTAAATAAACAAAACTTTGCTACATTGTTTATACAATTGGTCCCACACTAACTAGGCAACATGCATGTTTGTCTATTGTTTTTCTTTCCTTTCTGTTCTAAGCTGTTTATAACTTTTTAATTTACAAAACAAGAATCTGTAATTGGCATTAAGATTAACACTGTATGATAAAATGTAATTTTGTTCAAGTGCTGTTGATTCTATGATAAATAAAAAAAAATAGTGAACATTGGCTCTAAAATCTTTATATTGTAAGCTAATTGTTAATAAATTTACTGTTATATCTATATGAATTTATAGAACAAATATGTAAGTATGGAATTGTAACACAAGCAAAAATGCACAATACACGGCCAGCTAAAATTCTATATCACTCCATTCTGTCTGAGCAGCTTAGGTCCAAACAGGTGGTCCAAATTACGCTACTATCCCAATCCCCGCGAGACGCTACCCTGATCATAAAAATGCCTATCATGTTACACCGTTTTCATAAAGCTGTTGTTTTATACGGAACCGGGAAATTAAGGACTACGGCGACCCCTGATAGGAATATCAATGTTGGGCTCTGAGTTAGGTACGAAATTGCTTCAATATACTTATGATATCGACTTCTTAGAAGAGGATTTGTTTTTATATCAGTAATCGTAGATATGGTAGCAAATTCATGAGTAGGTAGATGTTATAGTGTTATAAAACTTTTTATAGGTAACGTAATTCTTGTACCTATCCCATAAGAAGAAATCTTTTGAATGTTCTTGCTTGTGCGGTGTCCGAAGTTTTTTATTTGTAAATGTTGTTGCCCACTGCTGGGCAAAGACCTCCTTTTGCTTCCACTCGCCTCTTTCTGACTCTGGCTATTTTGGTAGGAATTTGTTTATATCCGTTATATGGCCATAGAAGGCCGGCCATAAATTTAGAAGAAGAAAAAAAACTGTCGATTTCCTAAATAGGCGTTTTATTATATAGATCCCTTCAGTTAGTCGTTTTGCTAGACAGATTGCTCATTAGACGTTTCGCTTTGTTAGACGTTTTGCTTGTTGGACCTTCTGATCGGGTGGAGAAAAAAATTTTCTATTTTACTTTATCATTTGACCACCACTTGCTCCTCACTCCTAAGCAACGGTATTTTTTTTCGTATCAAACAAGCAATTTCATTTATAAGTCAGGAGCGAGTAGATTCGTGAAAGCGATCGTTATAAGATACGTGTCCATTACTTGGCTGGGCTTATGGTTCTTAGTAAAGCGATTACTGTCCGCTCATAAAATGCTAAAAGTATAGAATGACGCGTTTTACTCCCGTGCTATATATTTTTTATTCAAATGGTCAAACCGGTGGCGGCGTTATGAGCCGGATCGTGAGGTTCCCTCTATTGTGGTTGAGCTTCGCGATGGCTGACCCATGCGTCAACTCGTGACAACTCGTCTCGTCTCTTATTAAAAGCACCTATTTCGTTTGGTCAATTATATGTCAATTTCTTCATCAGTACTCAGATCATAATTATAATTTTATATCTTATACCGTGTAAAGTACATAGTATACTTACATTGTGCCATTTTCTTCAGTAATATCTAGCGTAGAACTATCAAATTGTAAATATATCTGTAAGCATCATGAATTTGTGTTAGCGCTCCACCTGGGTCCATCAAGATATATAATGCGTTCATCGAAAGCTGAGAGAATTCCTAATCGCGGTTGGCTACTGAGATATACTATCTTACATGCGTCTATTATGTATGTGTAACTAAATTATACAAGGAAGCTAGGAGGGAAATTTTCATTTTTAGTAGAATGGTTTATCGTGGCATAGTTAAATAGTTGTACAGGAATTCGTAGGGTAAGCGTAGCACGTAGCGTGTCGTAGCACTTCGTAGCTTATAACAATTTTTGTTAATGATACTTTTATTTCTCTCTCATCAGTGATGATAAATGCAGTAGATAATAATAATTTGTAGTAGATATAAATAATGATTTTATGTATAAAATAATCATACTTCGAAGTAACATCTGGTGATTACTGTCTTCGTAAACAAACTTATTTTATAAACACAGATATTTGGTGAGAGAAAAGTCGGTTTAAAATAATATATGCGTTTGAAATGTTCAATCCTAAACATTCTTTAACACTTTCCAGCAAACTCAAAAGCACTTGGAAACTACACGTTTAAATGTTGCCGACACATGCAGTACGAAATATTCGCTCGTTCCGGTAATGTTGGAAGTTAGAAGGGAATGGAGGTATTAGGGCGCGTTACTTCGAAGTTTAGGTACGATGGTCACAGGATCCCTTGAGGGGCTAAGTCAGTGACGTCATTAGACACGGGTTTACACAGAGCATGAAGCGACAACGCTATCAGACTTAACTCATCTCTAACATATTTTTTCATTTGCTTAAAGTTAATACTAATTGATCAGCTATGCACTATACTTATAATAAAAAACAAACAAAGCTAGGTACGCTTACTTTAAACATATAATTATTACTTAGTTTTGTTCACAGTAAAATAAATTATTCAATTAAATAGTTAAGTCATTAAGAAGTAACACTAATGTCAGATTTTATCTTCTCCCAAATGTATCTCACATAGTTTTTTTCGTTAATGGAAAATAAACGCTCGTGTCGCTTAAGTTCAAGAATGAACTTACTGTAATTCACTGCTATTCTTAGGTTTCGGGCATAAATTACTACAGTACGACCCTCGCAGGTATAAACGACCCGCTCCAACCCGCAATCATTAGCCCAATAAATTTTCAGGCCTAGCAAACGGCGAAACTAAACTGTGGCGAAAATGGTAAAACTACTTTAATTACATATTTTTATGCGAATATGACACTTAACGATATGAATTAGCGAATAATATCAATGCAATTTTAAATAAGAGTGTTTCTCATAGCGTTTTGACCGCTGCGGCCGCGCTGTCATTACGATCCGTTAATTTTCTTGAGGAAGTAATCATTTCCAATCCCCTTTCAATATCCATGGTACCTTGGAAGGATTTTTGTAATTTTTTAGGATAAAATTCGATGCTAAAAATTTGATAAGTTTTTTCTCACGGTGTCTCTGTCGAAGTAGTAAAAAATCAAACATAGCGTTTTATGACACAAATTATACTTTCGAACTAACAACTGTGTAGTCTATTGTGATAGATGCTCTGTGGTAAAATAAATATCTCGTCAAGCCCGATGAACTTGAGAAGTTATCTTCTTAATGTTCTGTGTATTTGTGGTGCCAAAGTCTGAAACTGTCTGAAGTTATAATATTAGCCAAGTAATCATTCGTTTAACTAATATTCACTAATTCTTAGGTGTAGATTATAATGTCTTAATTTAATAATATTATATTATAAATTATTCGTTCCCGTCGGAATATAGGAATAAAAATTACCCTATGTCACTCAAGAATAATGTAACTATGTACTAGTGAAAGATTTTTTTTAATTTTGGAAAGTAGGTCCGGAGATGATTGTGTTCATTTGTACGTATAACAAATGAACACAAACACCTCCCATTTAAAAAAAAATAAATCTATCTGTCTATTACGTTTTCACGGCTAAACCGCAGAGTCGATTTTGATGAAATTAACTATACATATATATGACGGGTAGCAATTTCGACTATTATTCGCTCCAAACATTTATTCAGTGCTCGTGAAATGCATTAACATGTAATATTCTGACGAATTAATTCGTGTGAATTTTTCAATTTGTACAGTGACGCTTTAATTTGGTTCCAAGATTTGCAGTAGTATTGTTGCAAATCTTGGAACCAAATTAAAGCCTTTGATAATATTATTGCTCAGTTATAATGTGAGTGTGACGTACTGAAATAAATGGGTGTTTGCACAATAAATAGTCATAGTTTTTTTAACACAGGTTTTTATTGAAATTAAAAGAAAAATATATATTTAAGTTGCGGCATATTTTATAACCTATATTTTTTTGACAGGTGCACACGTGAACCCTGCAGTGACGGCGGCGTTGTGTGTGCGGAGGCGCGTGTCCCCGCTGCGCACTGCGCTGTACATCGCTGCGCAGTGCGGAGGAGCCATTGCCGGCGCAGCTGCGATATATGGGTAAGCAATACTTATAGCTTGATACCTCGGGGCAAGGAGAGTTTTCTGAAGTTGAAGAATAAAGATGAGACTTATGGACTGCTTTCGCAATAGTAGAATGGTGTAGGTAAATCGTCTACTGCGCAGGAAAATTTGACCTGACGTCGTAAGGGTTGACCCTTACGACGTCAGGTCAAATTTTCCTGCGCTATGTTGTTATTGGTCAACGATTTGGCACATACGGACAAAATTTCTAATCTCCATGGTAATCTCTACCACCACACTACTTTTACGTCTCATTTAAATAGGTACGAATCTCGCTCCATTGATCGGAAACAAAAATCGACTTTAGTCATTTACTACTAACCAACGAAATAAAAAACGTATCCTATCAGCATCTTGAAAGGTTTTCAAATTCCAAAGTGTAAGAAATACAACCACAATCTTTTATTCAGTAGAAAACTTATACGCTCATAAGTTTTCAGCCGGAACACTAAACGACATTCGAACCGAAGCGAGGTGAAGTGCAATGCGATAGTGTGAAATGCAGCCGTGCAACCTGAACTCACGTAGAAAGAGCTCATTTGTTATAGAGCACCACCGTTTCACGGGTAAGGGCTAATACAGACAAAAAAAATGGTACGTCGCGCGTGATAATTTTTGCTCCACTTTGATTTTCGTGTTATGATTCCAATCGCCAAAACGATGATCCACGTTCCACGCGGTTTTTGACATGTAGTACGGCTGAAACGATCGTAGCTACCGCTACAAGTTTATGTGTGTATGTTTATTATATATTAACATATCTACACAAATTTAAATTTCAATTCGCTGTTGAACGTAATAGAGGTCCACTAATAATTTCATTACAAACACCTTTGTATTATACAAATATTTCATAACTGTTACTACTTAATGTTGTTGCTCGTGTAAACGAATCTTTAGACTTTGGTATTCCCTCTCGCTGGTGTGGTGCAATACTTAATCTGTGCTTCCATGAATGAACTAGGATTGTCGTAGTTGAATTCAAAGTAACGCTTCGGGACTTTGTAAAACAGAAAATATAAATAGGGCTTTTTATTCTTTAAAGTAAATTAAAAAAAGAAGACACCTACTTTTGCTTTATACCGCACCTTTGTTGATGTGGAAATTTCGGGATAAATGTTTTTTATCCCATGGATCATGTACGAAAAGTGTTTCCTAAATCTACTGGAAGAGATTTCTATTGAAATACGTACGAGAAACACCACCCTTGTACTCATTTTTATCTTGCAACGAGTCTACAAATAATTTAAGTTTTATGTGTATGTACATAAATAAATAAAAATACTTTTCCAATCAGGCGATACAGAGATTCATTAGCTCTTTCTTATAAAGAAACCAATCCTTCAGATTTAAGATTGGTATAGATTAATCAAGCTATATTTTTACGTCGGTCTTAAAAAATAATAAGATCGTTGCATTCTCGTCCCATTAATGGGCTAATCCATAACGGGTGTAAGGGTTACCGCTGCCCTTTACTCCAGGTAGAATAGTTGCAACAGCTGTGACTAGCGAGACGCCATATTGTTTTTCAGAAGTGTAAACACCTACCTAAATATTCAATTAAAAAAAATATATTTATAGTGGTTATATGGCGATTGTAAATAATTATAAACTTCGATAAAAATGTAATGTACCGGAGCACATTGCACAAACAAAGCCAGTGTTTTGTGATTTACGTAGGAACATGACCGTTGACTTTAATAATTTAAGTGATTTTTTTCGAAAATTACTCGATTTTCGACGACATTTAGATTTTTACCAAGATTTTTACTAAGACTTTTTATGTCGAAATCTGTCAATCACAATATTTCTCGGTTATTTACTTTATCGATATCACTCGATAAACTGATATGTCCGTCTGTTGGTCAAACATCTTACGGTGTACGTGCTAAAGCCATAGTACAAATATACTGACATGTTTACCAGACAAGATATCAATAAAATTTCTCCGAACAGATAGAACACTCTAATATATATATATGTGTTACATATAGTATAAGTTATGCAAAGGAAACCCTCGTCAAATCATAGTTTTACTATACAAATAAATAAATACATATGGTCAAATCACACAGATGAAGTTAGTCCCACAGTAAGGTCGAGACTTGGGTTGTGGTATACTAACTCAACAATTCTATATTTTTATAAACAACTGATCACCCAGGCCAATCAGAAAAATATCATTTTTCATCTTGACCTGACTGGGGTTCGAACACAGGACCTACAGTGTAGCAATCTGGCTTGATGACTACGTCGTTACGTCGAAATTCCATACAATTTCTGCGTTGTCCATCGACGGATGTCAAGGTGAATGAGCAATGGGGTATGGCTCTAAGGGCTTATATATTTTCGACGGATCCCGGGTTTAAAGACGTCACAGTCGTGAAAGCACCCGAAAGTATACTCAGACTGATGAGAGTCCAAGGACGTCGGTGCGGTTGTGCATAACAACTGGCAGTTACCAAACGTGCGGTGTTTGCTGTGTAGTCATACATTATGTATTTATGCTGCCGACTTCTCTCGTGGTAATCACGGTTGGCATTTGGAATTGTAGATTGTGTACACAGACTGACCGATGGCCATTCCAACTAAGTTATGTCATAAATGCAAGAGTACATAATTGAGTATGTTTTACTCTGTGGCTTTTAGGGTTCGTACCCGCGGGACCTTATTATCACCATCTTCAGCCATTAACGTCCCCACTACTGGGGATAAGAATGCCAGTATAAGAGAAGGAGTATGAGCCATGATCCACGCGGGCCCATTGCTGATTGGGGGTTTTTAACGACTCCAAAAACGACTGTAATAAGGACCAACGGCTTTACGTGTTACTTCCTAAGTATGGGGGAGCTTAGTATTATACATTTTTGGCCACCCATCCAATGACCGACCATTGTGAGTTTGAAATGCCGAGCGCGCTTTTGAGCGCTATTGAGCTCCTCAACTAGGGACTTCTATGATATCGATAATCAGAAGACTTTCTATATCCTCCGTAAATTGGAAGTTAAAACAGTATTTTAATAAGTAGCATCTAGTGTAAGTGGTCACTATAATAAAGTTCAAAATTACAGGCAATATTTATTCAATTTAGTCGATTCCCAAATTCCTCATTCCAGCGCAGCATGTAGACCATATAATTCAGTCGTCGCCAATATCTATTGACATCTGCGATACCATTGTACAATTTGGGTCTCTGTTTCTTCACAATACTATCGCTCCCACCTGCTTCTATTTATAAGACACTTTTTATAACCTCTGCGAACGCATGACACATTTGTATAACTGACAAAGAGGGGTTCTATACAAAGCAATGATTGTCCCGATCCACCCACCTTGTTTTCTAAGAAATATTTTACCTGAACTCGGAGATTTTTTCACACGATTCTGCCATTTCACGGCTGTGGCGAATCGCTGAATTGCTGTCCTTGTTGCTGTAGATTTATAAGATTTGATACGAAACTCGGACGGAAACCGCTGCAAATGTGTTTCTATGTCGGATAAAACGTTGGACATCGTCTAACTTTCAACTTTCCGACAAGTTAGATTAATTTAAATTTAAACGTTTTCACGCGGTTGCGTAGATGATACTCAACTGAATTTTAACATGGTTATAACGTATGTAAATTTATATGAACGTCTAGGGAGGGATTTAGGTCGTTATCGTCAGGATTTTTTAATGTTAATTGGCTTGACTTGTGGTAGTAACTTAGATAAAAGACCGAGTAGAAACTTCAATTCAGTTTTCAGACTAATTCAGCTTGTAATAATGTGATTGGAATCTGAGAAATTCTCCAAGTAATATATTGATTTTTTTAAATTAATCTCAATTACATCCTCTCCTTTCTCTTCACCAACTTACTCACATGTGGATTTTCTTTCTCTTTCAAACACTGGTGGATTCTATATTACTATTGTTTGTTTTATGTTTAATCCATCGGTGAATTAATTGATACTTTATTTTTTATTGTAGGTATACATATTTTCTTTTCTCACAGACCATTTTGTATCAGCGCATTAAAATGTCAAAGCCTTAGAAAATAAAGTGTGGAATTATAAAATCCTGCGATATTGTTATCAGTTTTTCCTTTTTAATCTACAAAGAATTCAATTTCTAAGCATGGCGACCACAATCTGAATGCAAACTTATCGGAGTCGCGCCGAGCTCGTATGAATATCACAAGGCTACGAACTCCGTAGAGCAGTCCAACTTTCTATTGTTATGAATAAATTCATATCTTTTAAATTGTCCTCCGTGTAAGTCGCGAACGTTTTCATTTTGCATCCTATTTTATTTTAATAAACTCAAAAATATTACTACCTAACTAGTAGTAATATATTTTTGGTATATAACATACACAACGGCATGCACGGAGCATTTAAAAGCCTAAAAATACATTTTTTTTTTGTATCTTTGACACCTACATATGTGCCAGCCGGCTAATCAATACACATTGAATCATTGAGAATATTTACTTCAACTAAACTAATATGCTATACATTTTTCGTGTATGCAATGCTGTTTTCATTAAGTTTCAGCTTGAGCGATACAAAATAAGCGATTATTAAGTTTACATGCGGGATTAAAAGCCAGTAATTATGTAAGCCGTACTGCGATGCCTGGGTAATATGAAACATTTTACGGTTTTTTTCACCGCAAAGCTTATTAGGCTTACACATATTAATACTTTCCCCAATTACCTTCAGGTTCGATCGTTTAGTAAATATATGTGTTGTAAATACAAAATAGTCTGTAACGTAAATTAAGTTAATTTACTAATCTACTTACGTTATAAAATCTAATACCTTTTTACGAAAACAAAAATTTTCTAAGAGGAATCTAGATGAGCAATTATCTAGTCAGACGACGAATTAATTATTTTAACAATATCCAGACATCTTGGCATTTCAATAAATTTTCAACATAATCATTTTAGTTTTCATAATATGTGTTGTGTAGCATAGTCATTCACCATAAAAAGCAAAAAAGTTGAAAAAAAAAACGGAGACTTTATTTTTTCAAGTGCAGTGCAGTGAACCGCCAGCAGATGTTGCAACGCACGTGCAATGTTTGCAACAAAGTGTACACAGTATTTTGCCCCTTATGATTACATACACAAGGATTCATTTAGCACCGCATGAAAGACAAGCTGCCTAGACTGTATATCAGGTTTTGGAAGGAACGTCGCTTCGTGATATTTTTAATAATTCCGACCAAATTAAAGGAAAGTGAAAGTTATAACCTCAATGACTTTATAAGGTCCCGTCAGGGTAGAAAACTTCTCATTGGTATCTCTCGCCTCAGCTGTATGATATACTTATATAATACATTATTTGAGGAAACACAATCTTATAACATAACTCTGTTATAACAGAGATTATGTTATTTTAAATACTGTTTTCTCTAATATAACACGTAACTCAAAGAGAGATTATTTCTCTTCCTCGCGAGTTTCTGGTTTCTGTATTTCTTGTTTCTAAACTGTTATAAAATAAGACTATTCTAAAATTACTATCTTAGATTAGAAGTTGCAGGCACATCTAGTCTACAATATATAATTGAGACTGATATAGGTATAACATATCTTATATAAAGTATATAGGTATAACATATCATATAACATATCATAACGACTTAATTCGTTCATTTATTTTTTAAATTATGTTATTTTATAACTGTAATTTAATTTATTCTTTTCTTTGCGTTGGAAATTCATTGGTTTCAGTATCGTACATGTGAAGTTGGTTGATGTTGATAGGCGGTCCAAACTTTATAACAAAACATAAACTTCAAAACTTTGCGTTTCATAACATTCAAAGCAGTAGCTCATATTTATTGTGAATAAAGCTGGGATGGTATATGTGGTGTTAGGTTCCGTATACACCGCTACTACTCCTGGTGTAAGATCATATATGTCTATTATATTTAAATTCGAAATTATTTAATTAACTTGCTATAATATAGATTACTTAATGACGTCAAAAATTACTTAAAACAAGTCTACTGCCGATTATCCTGTGATACGGGATTATTCGATTTCTTCTACCATCCAAATTCTTACTCGGCTTTAGCTACTATAGTACCATAGCGACATATTTTTAGTACGAGAATTTCACGTCAGAAAGTTTTAAATTTCGCCCCTATTTGATTCAGTGAAAGCCGTTTGCATTCGCTCCGGAGACAAATACGTCTCGCATTTTTATGCAGAACTCTAAAAATATTGTTGCGTTACGGCGAATATATGGCCCAGCTAAAAATTAATATGTTGATATAAAATGTATCTGCTCTGAAGCGTTTTATCATCGTTCAGGTGGCTCGGGCTGGATCAACGAGGCTGTATTTCACGACTAATGATGTCAATGAATCAAAAAGTAACCGGAAAGGATATTACAGGATTGGCTGAGCTGATCGTGTTGTCAGTTAGTCAAATATACGACGTAATGTCGGAAGTACCAGGTCAGTGGTACTACTCTGTCACTAGTTAATGTCGTTAATTTTGTCTTTGTTGTTTTGGAATGCTTGCAACTACGGCTATATTCAGATCCAAAACACTGTCTTCGCTCTCGTAGCTATTCCAGCATTGCGATTCCGTAAAACCCGAAAGTCACATCACATCACATCACTCATACTTGTCAAATAATTGTGTATCAAATTTTATCGACAGTTATAAATTTAGAATTTGCGTGATTGAGTAATAACCAAAGATGAGTTAGTGTGTATTCTTATAAATACACTATCCTTATTCGACCAACGTTGATATTTTTCTTTTGAACATTTTAACTGCGAAATGATAAATAGGATAATGACATTTCTTGCATTTACGTGTAAATTCTTGGAAAGTAAATAAGAATTAGTCGGAGACTCACTTATCGCGTTTACTCAGAGACCCTCTTTTCTTACCGACTCGAGCTTTCTTTATGTTCTCAGTTACCGAGAGCTTGACGACTTATATGGTAATGCTGCAAAAAGCAAGTAATAATATTTATTACTTGCTTTTAGGATTAAATGTAGCCTGTTATTCCAGCTTTCAACCCATAGTTCCTTTCATATACCTTTCATATTTTCCTAGTCCTAGAAGCCAGATGATATAGTTATAAGACATGTGAATATTTGTGAGTATTATGATATGTGATTTTTTCATCCATAACATACTGAATAGATTTTGTTTAATTTGATACACGCCTAGAGAATAAACCTAAAAACAGCACATAGGGTACTTTTTATCGCCAAGTTCCAAGGTACATCTAGTGTTAGTACCTATGAATAATTGCTTCAACAGATAATATAACCTATTCCTTCCTATAGTTCCTAACTATATTTATACATGGTCCATAGTTTATTAGGAAAGAGTTGAAAAAAAATGACAACTTTGTTGCCAGTGGTGAAATTATCACAAGGTTCCAATTTCGAAAAGCGATGTTAAGAGCAACAATTTGTAAAGGTTATGACTGTCATCAGACACGTCCGAATAGCCGGTAACCGTGGATGGGCAAGTTCTGGACCAAAACTGGTTCTCAAAATATCTAGTATTTAACCCATATTGAAAAAGTGTTTCATAATATTAGGACAAATTAATAATTTCTAGATATCAAGTTTCGCATAATTCATTTTTGAAAGAAAGAATTGCCGCTGGAAACCTATGTTCAAGAATCATAAGTATTATCCACACTAATATCATAAATGTGAATGTATGTCATTCACAAATAATAAAGTTCGCTTGATCGATGCATTCATAGATAAATAGATAAACAGTGGTAAAGTTCTTGCCACTGAACCGGGAGATCCCTGGTTCGATCCCCGGTCGGGTCATGATGGAAAACGATCTTTTTCTGATTGGCCCGGGGCTTCGATGTGTGGATTATGTATTTGTTATAAAATATCACCCATAATATAATCCCATAAACACAAGTCTCGAACTTACTTTGGGGCTATCTCAATCTGTGTGATTTGTCCCAATATATTTATTTATATTATATTATTATTTGTAAAACTTCAGAAAACTGCTAATGTAGTCTTCTGCGAGATCATATATACCCCAAATCGATTAGACCATATGTGGGTTTTTTTAACGGCTTACTTTTTAGGGAAACCGGTCGTTTCGGATCCGTCTCCTTTTAGGCCCATGGCTGGTCTTTCAGACGTCTCATTATAAACCCGTTACACGTCTCGAGGCCTAAACAACAAAACTTGTAAATACATTAAATGTAATTTTCAAGAACCGCGCGCAGCTTAGACGCCTTCTATAATTGTGCCTTGGGTTACAGAGCGATATTAGAGTCCCAGCAACATTGTGAGTTTGTGACAAATAAGCAAGTTGAGGCCTTCTTTGATTATAAATAGCATACTTACAAATCTACTCTTTTTTTTATGTAGCTCTCATGTCCCACTGCTGGGCAATATCCTCCCCTCTTTGTTTCCAACCACTTCTTTTCAATCTACTCTTATTGTGATGAATAAAAAAAAAATGCTCCAAATTTTGAATATAGAATTTTTAACAAACTTGTATTGTTATTTTAGTTATTGAAGCGTGAAATATCGCGAAAATTACCATTTAATTTTGCATTAATGAATCATCAATTTGTGATTCTTTCAGTGTTTATTGCGGAGAATATTTACCTGGGTCTCTATCTGTTAATTTGCTCTGACGCCTGATAAAATGCAGAGTGGGTGAGCGTAAGAAGGGGGAGAATTTAGGTGGCAATTCGATTAAAAGTTCGGATGAAAGAATCAATCAATCCATTTATTTGATTTTACAAAAACAAAGTTTCTTTTTAGGATTCACTACTTAACTGTCTTTAATCTTTTGTACCGTGATATTTTTTTATTTATAAGATAGGAAATACAATTTTAGGAGGATTTTAGGAAATGTTCTTTTATTTATTTTGATTTTTACGTTACATTTATAGCTCTTTCATCTGATCAGCTCAGTGTTACATAAAAATATGGCATGTTGATCAGGTTTAAACTTCGTCACTTTGTAAACTTTTGCAAATGCAGGCATTTATGGAATGCAATCTGAATGTACAGACAACTGCATATCTATTAACACAATATGGACTTCTATATTGCGGTGATAATTCCCAATTTTCTTTGCACAGGTTGATGCGCTATTGAATGTACATAGCGGGAATAAACGCGCCGCCAGGTGGGAGGTTTTAATCAAAGTTCGGACCAAAATCAATCGATTCAGCTGGATTAGTCCGAATTGAGCTTTTTTTCAGTGCCTAGGTCTTTTTAGTCTTTTGTTTTAGTGTTCTATAGTATCTAGTATCTATATCATCCAAAATAGGTACACGTAAGCTAGTGATGTGCCCCTGAGAAATGCTTTTTTATTGGAAATTTCTTCCTTTGAATATTTCCGCTTTGAATAAATTATTATCGACACGATAATTTTCTGATGAATGTTCACATTATGGAAAATTTTCCGATCGTTTCCTGGAATTATTTGAAAATGGAAAAATTCAATCTATTGAATATTTGAATAGATTTTTTATTCATGTCACACACGCTTTTTAACTTAATTTTGAAAATGATAATTATGAGATGAAAATATTCTGGAATCGAGCCGGAATTGAACGACGTGGGCGTAGTTCTACTGAATATTGTATTGTAAACAGACCAGCAGACCAGGCGATCGTTTAAATTTTCTGGAAACTTTAAACAATTGAATTTTCACTTAAATAAAATCTAATTCTATGATGAAAATGTTTATACCTCACAATACAAATAGTACCTACCTTCACATTTAATACCATCCCAACTACAATTGTTCTTGGAAATAATCGTTCGCGTAAGAAGCCTGTAAACATAACGAGACATTTTATTTCCAAGCTATTAAACCGCCCGCAATCAACTACGCAGCTAGGAGTGAACAGTACTGGGGCGTTAGAGCAGGGCCACTGCCCTGGGCGCTGGGTACAAAGGGGCGTCAGCCGACGATTCACAAGCCTTAGAATTACAGATAGGCTCAAAAGTAGCCACGCTGGTTTTCGAAGTACGCGGTCGCCCCAGAATTAAAGAACGAAGGGTCACCCCGCATTAATAACATAATAATATTTAATTACACAAATTTGTTACTTAGTAGGTCCACATGATACAAAATGTTTGACAGATGTAATGTAATGTGTTGTGTTCGATCGATTTAGATCAAGACGACAACAAATTTGCATTTGTTGTGCTTGCATGTGGCTTGTAGCCAATCTTATTGGTATCACACATACCTAGTACTTATAATAACCGCCGATTGTTTTTGCAAATGAGATTTATTTAGTTCGTAAAAGATGCGCTATCCTACCTTATCCTAGATTTACAGACAGGGCGTCTGTACGTAGAAATTTCGCCCAGGTAGGTTACTGTGCTAAAACCGGCACTGCGAATGAATAGAACATTTTCATTTAGACGTAGACGCCGCAATTAATTTCAGAGTCCCTTATTAAATACTATTACGTATTTTCTTCTGTTTCACGTCGTCGTCGCATTCTCCAACGACTTTTTTGACAACGTATAATGAGTGGTTTTGGATTTTGAAATGGTTTTACTTTTCACGCTAATAAAATTAATATTGACAATAATTTTATATTGTTTGTTCCAGGTATGTTTTGATATTTTTATGTCGGTGGTTTGCGTAAGTAGAGTAGGTAAGTCAAAAACAATACATTTTCATTTAATTAGTCTTCGATAAAACCGCATATAAAATAAATTTCTTAATAATTAGTTATTCCAACGGCAAAAGACACATTCGTAAAACATAAATCTTCTAATAATGTGGTCATATTTAAATTTATGTTGGAGATAAAGGCCCAAAGGGCTAGTTAGGTCATGACATTAATATTTATGTACAATGACTGCTTACAAATGCGAGCTACATCCCACTTCTGACTTAGTGTAGCGTATAAATAAACTGGCTATTTTTCTAAAAGTCTATAGATAATATAGATAATAAACCTTATTCATATGTTTAGTCATACGAGCTTCTTCGGCCATAGATCTTCAGAGCCCAAGGTTTGGATCCATTTTTTACTTTTATCTTCCACTTATTTGGCATCCTTAGATATCAGAAAAGTTTTAAATGCAATTAATAATTAATGTAATATACTAATAATGTAACAAATATAAAACATGTAACAAATAAATCATTTGAAATTTCATTTGAAAAGTCATCTTAAACCTAACCTTCATCAAACATTATAAAAAAAAAATTGAATGCGCTGAATTAAAAACACACAATTAAATATTATTGTGTAATTCTTTGTATAATTCTTGTGTGGCACGCACACAATTCAATTTGAGAATTTCAGTGTAAAACAGTCCATAATACAACACAAGATTACGTAGAAAATCCACTATGTACCAACTAAAAGTTACATTAATTTAAAATCCAAACAAAAGCCATTGTGACGGGAAGGTATCGATCCCGCCCACCTGCATTCTGCACCGTGCACCGTACAATCAGCTGCACAAGTCAATTTACATAGCCCTTAACGCGATGCCATAAGCTCGATAAATTAAACTCCGATGTAGTCCACTGTACCACCCGTGAAAAGCCTCCGCAAAAATCATAGTTTGAAACGACACAGACGCTCCGAGCCTATGTTTATAAACAAAGCATGCTTCGACTACGTTTTTCTTTTATCTATGGATAAAAAAAAATATTTTATCTATGGTATTTCGAATAAAATAAACTATAGAATTTTCGAAATTAAATTTCCGAGAATGATGTGTCTGACTGCTTTTCATTATTCTACTTGGAAATTAATTAATTGATTTTTTCTTCATTTAGAACTTGACTGATCTGATCACCTCAAAACATTGATAGAATTTGCAATTTAATTTTATCTATTTCTATATAATTTTATTGATGTTACCATTTGTGTAAAAGTAAAACATTCATTTATTCAAATAAGCAAAATAATTTTTATTTTCAAACATTAAAATTTAATTTATGTTCATTTAGTTTTATTTATTTTACTTTAATGGTAGATAATTATATTTTTTTCTACTTCTGTTCATGCAATAAATAAACATTTTATTTTATCTATGTGAGTCAGTTTGCCGCTCAAAACATGAATAAATACAAAAATACCTAAAGGTTTTTAATCCTGTAAAGAATCCTGTATCGTAAAGAATAAAAAGAAAATATCCCGTTCAAAGCCAATATTATTACAAACTGACTAAATGGAATAATTTTGTTTGAATTTATGTTGATACATGCAAATAAGTTTGCTTACCTAAATAGAAACAATTTTGTTCGATATTTATCTTTAATACATTTCTAATCTAAGTAAAATCAATATTGTTCAATCAACAACAGGTTTTTTTTAATGCTTGAACTATTCAGAAGCGAATGAGAGAATCGATAATTCATTATTTTATGCTCGTTATAAACCATGCTTCCAAATTATTATCTTATATGTGAATGTCTGTCTGTCACGCTTTCACGTTTAAGCCTTTGAGCCGATTTTAATGAAATTTTGGTATATATATATATATACTGAATTACCCGAGATCAAACGTAGGCTACCACGCTACATGCAACGACTAATTTAATGATAAATTTTGACAATTTTAAAACTCCTTTGATTAGGGTGATCTAAAAATACAACTGAAAAAATAATATTTTGCTATTTATCACTAACATAGGACTAATGATATAACGAATACATAGGTAAATATAAAAGTGACAGCTCAATATATGAAATGTCCCGGTCTATCACTCAATTTAGCCACGCTACATTTTTCCGCTTAGGGGAGTTTTGAATATATTTATGAAGTATATGGAGAAGGCTCTTGTCGGGAAGTAGGTATAAGTACATTAAGGGTACCCCATATGGTTGTTATAGCTCTTTTTTCTTGTGCGTCACATGTCCTTTTTGTGACGTCGCGTCGGTCGCTAATGTGCCCGAGTTTTTGTTTTGATTTATATTGTTGACGCTAATAATGGCGCCCTTTTTTTTAAAGAGTTATATAAGTTTAAATTACATAAGTACTATGTAATGTAAGAAACATGTATAAGCCCAAATACCATAGAAAACTGAATTACAATTTAAAAACCCCTAATTATAATTCAGTTTTCTGTGGTATTTGGGCTTAGTTATCTGTGAGAATTTATGTTAAAAAAGGCAGTGATAGCATGATATTAGAGGACACCTTTGCTTTCCCATATTTAATTACCCGAGGGGTAATTTATAAAAAATAAGTTGCCTATTTTTGACTCGTGTTTTCTATTATAACCACATAAGAAACCCACATTAGATTGTATTTTGATATTCTGATTAAAATTATGTCAACACTTCACAGACTGTAAAATAAACTATAAAAATTTTATTATCAGCCATTGGGTTCAGAAATGTCCAACTTTTCGATGAAGTATACAATTTTATAAATTCTCGATCGTGCTCTGAAATTCCATCGGAAATCCACGCATACAAAGAAAGTGTCTCGATATCGCTTTATAAATTTTTATAGCAATCACGTGTAGAGCACATATGCCCATTTTCACCAGCGGATCCTAAACAAACACTTTACTAAGGATTTCTTAGCATTAAGGACATCTTAAACCATTCCCTTTCTTAAATCCTGTTTCACAACCCCAGGGGGTACCTAATTAAGAGTCTCCTAGTTAAGTGACAAATAGTGCGAAGCCAACACGGAAGTGATTGTCGATAACATATTTACAATTAATATTTTCGAAAAATACGACAGTAATAAAATAAATTACTTATAATATTGTATAGAACATGAATTAACAGTACGTTTTGAATCTTAAATTAGCAAAAATAAATTAAAATAAAGTTTAACTAGTATGTACGGACGATCGCTTGTGCCTAAAAAAGTTAATGTAGTTTGATTGACATTTGGTTTGACAGAAGTCGTGCCGCGCATCGTCGCTCGTCGATTCGTTTAAACGTAGATTGTATTGTTTGGTTCGTTGGCTTTGTTTATCAATAGAATAGTTTCTTTTCATAAAATCAACACGTGCGTAGCGTGGTGATTTTGTTCATCATTACGGACTACAGCCGACTGCAAGTTACACCAATTTGTAATACCAGTGTTAAATCGACGATGGCTGAAAAAAGGAAACGCGGCCAAAACTTTTCTCTCGAAGAGAAGGATAAACTTGTAAAATTGTTACTTCTCCACAAAGATACAATCTTAAATAAAAAAACCGATGGGGCTACAAATGAAGCAAAGTGTGAAGCTTGGACAGCGGTTACAAATTCATTCAACTCGTCGTCTAATATATACAGGTACATATATATTTTTGTGTGATAACTACTGGGTTATTTCAAAGTTCCATTGCTACCTTAAATAATTTTAATTTTAAGGATGCTTTCAAAGTCATGAAATATATTCATACAATAGTCTTGTAGATAGTACCTATTACACATTATGACAATCTTTATTCAAAATGAAATAATCATTTATTTTGTTTTAATTTAGGAGTAAAGAATCACTCATGAAAGTATGGGACAAATTGAAGAGTGAGAGTAAATTGTATTTTGGTCAATTGAAAAGAAATACAACACAAACTGGAGGAGGGCCATCCATCATAAAATTTGACCCCGTGCTGGAACAAGTGTGTTCCATTCTTGGTCGTGGCTGCACTGGCATCATTGGTGTATCTGATTGTGACGCTGACACTGGTCCTGAAGTATTTGAGACACCAAAGGTCATATGCATTCAAGATGACAGTAATATATGGAAGACAATTGAGGACGTGGATTTAGAAATAAAAATGGACAACTGTCAGAATTCCACTGATACTCCAAAAGAAATTTTGACTGAAGAAAGTGAAGTAAGTTGAAAATTCTAATTGTTGATGTAGATTTTTCTATATCATCATCGTTCCATATAAAATTATAATAATATATTCATCTATATCTCTATCTATATAATATATCATAATCGGTCACATAGTTTGAGTTTATTCATTACAAACATACAAAAATACAAATCTTTTTTCTTTTATTAATAGTGTGGATAAGCAGCTTATACTATATAGAATTATAGATACATATAAATAAACTGTATAGGTAATCCCTGCAGCATTATTCATTAATAATTCATATTTTATTTTTCAGGTGCCAAAAGATTTCCACGAGTCCCAGCTTAAAAAAACCCCATTGTGGTCACGGAGACGGCCACATATATCAAATTATAATGAGCGTACTGAAGCTTCGACTTTAGTTTCTTCAAGTATAAGAGATGTATATAAAAAAAAAGAAAATATTGAGGATTTAAAAGAAAAATTGTTGAGGGAGGAGTTAGATTTTAAAAAAAAGTTATACTCCTTACAATTGCAAGCAGCAGCCAAAGATCTTGAAATAAAAAATGCAATGTTAGAACAAATTCAAGGTAATGTATTTATTTTTCTCATTGGATATAAAGAATAATTTATTTACAGATTATCAAAGTATTGAGTTATTTGGTTTCGTTGAAAACCATAAGTGGGGTCGTTTACTGTAGTTGGTATCTGAGGAATTTGACCATTTACTATCAATTCTTCTAAATTTGGGATAGTGCCATCATTTATAGGTTCATGCTCTTTCCGAATAATACATATATTATGTAAAACACAACATGCCAGTATTACATTAATGGCTGTTGGTAATTGAAGTCTAATACCAACGGCTAAGACAGGAAATCTTCTTTTCAAAACGCCATATTGCCTCTCAACTACATTTCTTGTTTTTATGTGAGCCTCGTTATATTTTTGCTGTCCACGAGAAACTGGATTAAGATATGGTGTCAGGAGATGGCTCTGAAAAGGAAAAAAATAATAACTTAATTTTTTTTCAGGTGGTGGTTTCTCTTTAAATAATTTATATGGAGGTCAAAAGAAGAATTAAATTTATTTTAGAATATATTGTATGCCTATTAGAATAAAATTTTGTATTGCATTAGCAAATGTACTTTTATTTTTACCTTTAAAGGATATCCACTATCTCCTAATAAATAATTCCCTCGGTAATCGCCATGTTCAAATTTAGTATACCTCTGGCTATTTTGATAAATTGTGGAATCATGTGTTGACCCAGGCCAACGTGCTACAACATCAGTTATCAATAACTTTGCAGTACTGATTGTTTGCATGTTAATTGACATGTAAGATTTCCTATTCCTAAAGAGTTCTGCATCATCTCCACCTGAAATTATAAAATTTTATTAATTATTTAGAAATTTAATTATTTTGTAACTTTTTGTAATATAAAAATTGTATATTTCAAATTTTCGATTAAGTACCTACCTGGTGATTGAATCTTTATGTGTGTACAGTCTATACACCCAAGAACATTTGGGAAACGAGCTATTCTGTAAAATTCTTCTTTCACAATATGTTGCTCTACTTCAGTATCAGGAAATCTAATGAATTCTCTTCGAAGACTCACTATGGCTTGGGAAACTCTTTTAACTATTCGGCTGCAAGTGGCAACGCTGATCCCATTTAAATCCGCCACAGACATTAATTGATTCCCAGTGGCATAAAATCTAAGGGCACACAGAACTTGGTTGATTGGTGGTACAGAATTGTTTCTGTGAACAACAAAGAAATATAGATGGTTAGATTTATTTATTATTAGTTAGGTACTACAAGAAATAGCACTGCCGCCGGCTCCGGCGTCTATTGAAAACACTCTCAATATATATATTTAGTTATTCACTTACCTATCGTCGTTGAATTCTAGCTGATTTTCTATCTTCTGTAGTATAAATAAAACACTTTCCTTTGATAATCTATACCTGATGAAGAAATCCTTATCATCATATTTCACGAAGTCTTTCGATCTTTCACGATATATACGAGGTCGTGTAAACAACCTTGGGTTATTTATTAATTCTATCGCTTCTAATGCTTCTAAATCCTCAAATAATTCATTGTCACTATCCATTTTTAAATATTTAGTTGAGACGTACGTACTGTGCTACAAAAAGCTAACCTTAAAATATCCGTTACTTAAACTTTAGGTGGTCAAAAGTTTGCCTCCTAAATCTAAGGGACCTCTTAACACGTTAAGTGACACTTATGCATTGGTGAAAACAAAATGTCCGCTAAGTGTTTCTTAAAACTGTCTTAGGGGACACTTAACATTTAGGTACCGCTGGTGAAAATGGGCAATAGAGTTGCAAAGTGTGCACTCATATAGTCAACCGCAGTAGGTACAGTCATATGACAAATAACACCGTATTTTATCTTATGGTTCAACATTTTAAAGTAATTTGCTTTAGATAAAAACTTTAATGCCACCATAAATAAGTATATATAAAGACAAATCACACAGATCGATTTAGCCCCAAATAATATAATATTTAACTAAGTACATAACACAGCAATCCATACATTAATAATTAAATCCAGTTCACTAGTTAACATAAGCTCCCTTTGTTCATGCCTAACCCTCGTTCCGCCTCGGCTTACAATACTGATATAACCTCACATGTGTGATAATAAACGTAAACAACCACAGGTGAAGCCAAAAACGTAACTCTTTAACGATAACAAACTTCCATTAACACACAATTTATACAGGTCCACGATGTTAAGTCAGTGTGGGCTAGACTAGCTACTTGTCCACGTTGACTCGCGGGCACGGTGGCGGGCGCGGTCACGAAATATCAAACATATGACGTGTTTCCGAGTGTTCACGTACAAAACGCACGTGCGGTCTAAGTAGCGAGCAAACTAGCGACTGGCACGCGCGGCGCGCTCGCGGCAATTTCAAACGCGTGAGACGTTTGTGTGTGTTCATGTCAAACTGGCGGCGGCGCGCGCGATTCACTCGCGACGTCAGGTAAGTTCAACCAGTTTGATCTTGTCGCTAGAAACGATAGCACGTAATCATGTCGTTCAATACAGAAGAGTTTATTAGTGCTGTTCAGGCTAGAACTCCTATTTGGCAAAGTAAACACAGTCATCATATGAACAGAAATGTTCTCAATAAGCTATGGAAGGAAATTGCTGGATTGTTTCCTGATATGGAGGGTGAGTAAATGAAATACTTATGTTATTATTTGCAGGTATTTTAAACTTTTTATTTCCTGAAGGCTACTAAAGATACATTATACAAAGGCGACTTACGTGTATATTAAACGATTATTTTCCCAAAAATATTTTGTGAATAGATTCCGAACTTGTTTAGCCCGATTTGATGGATTGTTGTTTCTTCCAGTTCTAGTTTGTCGCCTTTGGTGTCGAGTTGGAGTTGTGAACTCATTATCACAATCGTAACCATCTGTATCAATTACAATATTATGCAATAAGCAAGCGGTTTTTATTATCAGGCGTGCATGTTTAACATCAGTTTCAATAGGTTTTAACAAAACTCGCCATTTATTGCATAAAATTCCAAATGCACACTCCACGGTTTTTCTCGCTCTTGACAATCTATTATTAAAATTTTCTCTCTCTTGATTCAATGTTCTTTGTGGGTATGGACGCATTATATATTCTTTAAGAGGATAAGCTTCATCGGCTACTATAACATATGGAGCTGTAATGTTAGAATTGGGTAATGTTCTTGGTTCCGGAATATTAAATGCACCTCTTTCGAGTAACCGGTTCAGGGACGAGGCATTAAATGTACCGCCGTCGCTTTGCTTTCCTCTACCTCCCACTTCAATAGTTAAAAATCTTTTCCTCGCATCAGCGACAGCTTGCAAAACAATAGAGAAATAATGCTTGTAGTTAAAAAATGCCGATCCTGATTTTTTAGGTCTTTTAATCCTACAATGTTTACCGTCCAAACTGCCAATGCAGTTAGGAAAGTGCCACATCTCCTTAAAATCTGAAGCAATATTCATAAGCTGGTCTTCAGATGGCTGTGGCATGTGGACATTCAATTTTTTTTTCCAAATTGCTTCACAGGTACCATAAACAATCTCAGCAACAGTACTAACACCCATACGAAAGCTATATGCCAAAGATCGAAAGGCCAACCCAGTGGAGAGATATCTGAAACATAATAAAAAAATACAATTATAATGTAAAACTTAAATGTATTTACACTAATCATCAACACTAAACAATATTTCTGATTTTACAGAAAAGGCTTTAAGGAAAAAATGGAAGAACATTCGGGACCAATTTATGAAAGAATTTAAGAAAATTCCAGTTTCTCGTTCTGGTGATGCTGGAACAGATCAAAACACGTCAATGTGGCCATATTTTCAAATGATGCTGTTTATAAAAGATGACATTACCCCAGAAATAAATGAAGGCAATTTAGATGAAACTACTGATGAAAACTGCAATAATAATGATGATGATTATGAGCGGTCCTCAACTCCCCAATCCATAGCTGGTGCATCTTCAAGTACACAATATACGAGCACCAAACGTAAATGTGCACAAGATGTAAGACAGGAATTTATGGAATTGGAGAAGAAAAAGTTGGAATTATTACAAATTAAACTGTCACAAAGCAGCGAAAGACAAGAACAAGATTGCGAAGATCTGTTATTTTTTAAAAGTTTGTTGCCGTACATGAAAGACTTATCTCCTATGCAAAAACTACGTGTTAGAAACAATATAACACAAGTTATTATGGATGAAATGAATAGTGGCATGACTCAGTCCTACCATGGATACAATACATACGATTATAACACAACTAATTATGGAAATTAAACTTTGTATTATTGATAACGATAATGTAAATTACTTAAATAAAATAATAAAGAGGAGTTTGAATTTGAATGACTGGAATATGTACCCCGATAAAAATGATAATTTACTTACTATGAAAATTCTTTTTTTAAACTCACCTTATAGTTACAAATAGTCTTTCTTCGGGCTTTATACTTTTATGAAAATTTGTGTCTACTTTTGAAATATCACTCCTTATTGAATCCAGTATGTAATCAAAACATTTGACACTCATCCTGGTATATCCAAAAAATCTTGAAGGATGTTCTCTCAAATTACCATATAAAGTATGAAATTCACCATACCGTTCTCTTTCTTTATTGATTTCGTGGACACCAATTCTAATTTTTAGCATCTCCCATTTTAGGTATGAATTTTCGGTTAAAAATAAAAGATCGTCGTCCATATTTACGACCTCTGACAATACGTCACACTCGCGCGAACGCCTGGCGGTTAATGTGAACACGAACTCGCAACGTTTCCCGCGCCCGCACCCGCCCCCGCGCCCGCGCGTAGCTACGTGAACAAGCACTAGGGCCCGCATCAACCAGGGGCCCTTTATGGAATAGTAGACGCGCGTCGTGAAAATAATTGAAAATGTTTTCTCAAGCGAAAATTGTAATATGAATAATCTGTCATCTTCATCAAATGAACATTATAAATAAATAAATATATTAGGACAAATCACACAGATTGAGCTAGCCCCAAAGTAAGTTCGAGATTTGTGTTTTCTATTATACTAACTCAACGATACTATATTTTATATATAAACATCCAAGACCCGGGTCAATCAGAAAAAGATCATTTTCCATCATGACCCGACTGGGGATCGAATCCGGTACCTCTCGGTTCAGTGGCAAGAACTTTACCAATGCGCCACCGAGGTCGTCAACATTGTTCTTGCCGTTGGGGCTGCCTCAATTTACATCCTTTCTCTGCAATCGATTTTATCGATTTGAAGTATTAGCAACGACTACAATTTAAAAATATGTTAGAATCATTTTAGATTGCATGGAATTAGTAGGTAGGTACTACGAGTACCTACTAATTCCATGTTAGAACGTAAATCTTGTATCATGTATAAACTGACAAATGTTTTATATGCCAAAGTAACTAGTTTTTTTAAAATATATATCGTTAGTTTATACCAAATTTACATTTTGTTTTAATTACTAACATATTATAAGTATTTCATAACATTACTATAGATCTTTGTTGTTTGAGAATAAACATTCATTCATTCAATTAATTCCTTGAAGCTCCGGGCCCCGTCACACGTTGATCCCGGCTCTGTCACACCCTTGCCTGGTATTGACTGATCTCATAAACGCCGATCGCCGCGCCGCGGCTCGGCAGCGGGTTCCCACGCGCAAACTTAAACAAATAATAATAAACATGCCATTAACTGCCTATTCGTCTCACGCTGTAACTTGTCCGTCAGAATCATAGATTAAAGGACATGGAACAGAAGGAACAAGAGTGGGATATATTTAATGGATGTGTTAATTTTGCGATTGTGAAATATTGAGTCACCTGCTCTCCACTACCGGACTAAAATAAATTTTGATTTATAACCTGTGATTTTACAACTTTTTTATAAAAAATAGTTCGGTATTATTAATATTGTTAATATCGGTATTATTAATTCTGTACCGAACAAAACATAAACATCGCAATGAAGTTTTCTATTAATTCTGTTATTAACGGAATGCTATGAGGAAATATAATTGCAGATTCATATTTCCGTAAAAAAATAAAACAGTGTGTTACTTAATTAGAGTTCTGCGACTGCACTAATTTAATGATACAAGTTTATGTCATAACTCATACTCATAAATTGTGGTGCGAGGCATTACAATATGCCTTGCAAAGGCGAAATGACTGAAGTTTCTTTACAAATTTACTCCGACCGGCTTTTGTAATTTGAGAGATATTAAATATAGATAACGCATTAGTGCATTGTTTATGCAGCATTGCACTTCAGTATTCCTTTGTTCTTATTTATAATTACAATTTCCATTATACTCTAGTTCATTAAACATTTATTTTTACCTGCAAAGTAGGTAAAATTTCAATATATTTTCTAAAAGTCTGTGTGAAGTGAAATGTTTGTTGAAAATTGTGGCGTGGCAACGAATTCGAATCCAAAATGCAATTGCAACACATCCTCCGGATAATGCAAAATTATACAATATATCAATCACTTCCAACATAATATTGACATTAGTACTATTAGAATTCAATAGACTTAATTATATAGATAGTTTATTTAAGTAATAACCTATTGAAAGAATAGGTACCATACTTAAGATCAAAGTTCTGACACTTCTGAATTGGGAATTCAATAATCTATGAGCAATTTGATCTCGTTCTTGGTGCGTAAATTTTAATTAAAGGAGTTTTTGTTTCATGTTAAATTAGGGAAGTTCATAATGAAAAGAAGAAAAAACGCGCCGGCTATTGGCATTTTACTTGAATAGGGTTTGTTGAAATTAACTTTTCGATATTTTGCCGGACAAAGAACCTATGTTAATCATATCTATCATAACTGATATTCATATCTATCAATTCAGTAGATGAAATGAATAATAATGAATCTGTAATACTGAAAATGATGAGGATTCTAATAAGAATGAGATGGAAAATATACTAAGCTACCTACAACATTTTTTAACTATTATTGACAGGTCAAATTTGTTAATTCAGGTGTGAGTGTTTATGCTAATAAGCCTACATATACAATCACTTCATATATAATTTTATTTTATTTCGTGTTCATGAACTTGTATATAAATAAATATTTTCATTTGCGAAAGTTAAAAGACAGCGAAAACAATAATATGTAACTGGCACTTTAGCGCATTTGAGATCATTGCCCATTATAACCAGTCGTAAAAAAAAAAAAAAAAATATTGTTGGAATGTTCCGTTTACAAATAAGGTATAATATTAATGCCGTTTAAAATGTATGGAATTTAAACAGTGTAACAAGTTTTCATGTAATATATTGTAGCCAGTTATTTATTGACTCTCACCCAGTTAACAGACTGCCATTCGTTAAAAATGTAGAATAAATTCAGGGTTTATACAAATTGCGATGTTTGTGTTGCAAAATATAACTAAGTATAGCTCTTAAGTCCGTATGAATTTGACGGCCAGCAGTATTCTACTTTTATTAAAGCATTCCAAATGGAAAAAATGTATCCGAAAACAATACGACCTGAGGACACGTTACCAGACGTAGAACGTTCTTAGAACTCCAAGAAGCGGGAGATCACGCGCATGTAAATCTCCATGTTTTCACTTAATTTTGACACAACAATATAATTTCAAATATACTTAAATTTGATTAGCTGTTGAACGCAGCCCCGCCTGCGGACACATGTATCGGGTGCGGTGTATCATAAAAACTTCCACAAGTTAAAACATGAATCCATGTCCTAATTTGGGCATTTTAACTATTTATAAAATGCATACCAAATATCTTCAAAATCGGTTCAGCGGTTTAGATGTGAAAGTCAGACCGATTTTACAT
Organism: Plodia interpunctella; assembly: GCF_027563975.2. Taxonomy (NCBI): domain Eukaryota; kingdom Metazoa; phylum Arthropoda; class Insecta; order Lepidoptera; family Pyralidae; genus Plodia; species Plodia interpunctella. The sequence goes on from NC_071295.1 coordinate 2,146,027, forward strand.
TTTTATAATATTAGCACCTATGGGAATACATATAACAAGGATTAATAGAAGAAAATAATATGGCGACAATAAAAATAAAATTCTTGTTATCAATCCAATTTACTTCAAGTCGAAAATTATCGTCGACTGAGTACAATTCCCATGTAAAGTACGATCTATATTCGACCCTATGCTAATATCACTCTG